>NW_027203725.1:0-58929 GCF_024711535.1 Dipodomys merriami | reverse complement strand
GGGTTAGTGTTTGGGTTAGGGTGTGGTTGAGGCTGAGGATTAGGGTCAGGTTTAGGGTTAGGGTTAGGTTTAGGTTTAGGGTTAAGTTTAGGATTATGGTGAGGGTCAGGGTTAGGTTTAGGCTTAGGCTTAGGGTTAGGATGAGGGTGAGGGTGAGGGTGGGGGTGCAGATTAGGTTTAGCATTAGGGTTAGGGTTAGGTTTATTGTTAGTGTTATGATTAGGGTTAAGTTTGCGGTGAGGGTGAGGCTGAGGGTGAGGGTTATGGTTAGGGTCAGGGTTAGGGTTAGGGTTAAGGTTAGTGTTATTGTTAGGGTTAGGGTTAGAGTTACGGTGAGGTTGAGGGTGAGGGTGAGGGTTTTGGTTAGGGTGAGGTTTAGAGTGAGTTTTAGGGTTAGGGTTAGTGTTAGGGTGAGGGTGAGGTTTAGGGTTAGAGTTAGGGTGAGGAGGAGGGTTAGGGTGAGCGTTAGGGTTAGGTTTTTTGTTAGGGTTAGGGGGAGGGTGAGGGTTAGGTTGAGATGTATGGATAGGGTTAGGTTTAGGATTAGGGTTATTGTGAGGGTTATACTTAGGCTTAGGGTTAGGCTGAGGGTGAGGTTGTGGGTGAGGATTAGGATTAGGGTGATGTTTCGGGTTTGGGTTAGTGTTATTGTTAGGGTTAGGTTTAGAGTTACGGTGAGGGTGAGACTGGAGGTGAGCGTTAGGGTTAGGGTTAGGGTGAGGGTTAGAATGAGGATTAGGGTTAGGATTAGGGTTAGGGTGAGTGCTAGGGTTTGGGTGAGGGTTAGGGTTAGTGTTAGCTTGAGGTTTAGGGTTAGGATTAGGGTTAGGGTGAGGGTGAGTGTTAGAATTAGGGTTAGGCTTTCCGTTAGGGTTAGGTTTAGGGTTAGGGGGAGTGTTATTGTTGGGGTTAGGGTTAGGGTTATGGTGAGGGTGACGGTACTGGTGAAGTTAGGGGTTACTGTTATGGTGTGGTTTAGGGTTAGGGTTAGGGTTAGGGTTAAGGTGATGGTGAGGTTTAGGTTTAGATAGAGTTTTAGTGGGAGGGTTAGGGTGAGGGTTAAGTTTAGGGTTAGTGTTAGGGTTAGTGTGAGGGTGAGGGTTAGATTGAGGTTTAGGGTTAGGATTAGGTTTAGTGTGAGGGTTAGTGTTAGGGTTAGGGTTAGTGTTAGGTTGAGGGTATTTGTTAGGGTGAGAGTTTGGTTTAGGGTGAGGGTTTTGGTTCGGGTGAGGGTTAGGGTTAGGGTTAGGGTTATTGTTAGGGTTAGGGTTAGAGTTACAGTTACGGTGAGGGTGAAAGTGAGGGTTATGTTTGGGGTTAGGATGAGGTTTAGGTTTAGGGTTAGGGTTAGAGTTAAGGTTAGGGTGAGAATGAGGTTTAGGGTTAGAGTTATCCTTAGTGTTACAGTTAGGGTTACGGTGAGGGTTAGGGTTAGGATTAGGCTTAGGCTAAGGCTTAGGCCGAGCATGAAGTTGAGGGTTAAGGTTAGGGTTAGGGTTAGGGTTAGGGTTAGGGTGAGGGTTAGGGTGAGGTTTAGGGTTAGCATTAGGGTTAGGCTTAGGGCTAGGGTGAGGGTTAGGGTGAGGGTTAGGGTTAGTGATAGGGTTAGGGTTAGGAATAGGTTTAAGTTGAGGGTGAGGGTGAGGGTTAGTGTTAGCTTAAGGATTAGGCTTAGGTTTAGGGTGAGGGTTAAGTTTAGGGTTTGGGTTAGGGTGAGGGTGAGGATGAGGATTAAGATAAGTTTTAGGGTTAGGGTTAGGGTTAGATTTCAGGTTATTGTTAATGTTGTGGTTAGGGTTAAATTTGTGGTGAGGGTGAGGCTGAGGGTGAGGGTTATGGTTAGAGTTAGGGTTAGGGTTAGTGTTATTGTTAGGGTTATGGTTAGAGTTACGGTGAGTTTGAGGGTGAGGGTGAGGATTTTCGTTAGGGTGAAGTTTAGGGTGAAGTTTAGGGTTAGGGTTAGGGTTAAGGTTAGGGTGAGTGTGAGGTTTAGGGTTAGAGTTAGGGTTAGGGGGCAGTTTAGGATGAGTGTTAGGGTTAGAATTAGGGTTAGGGTAAGGGCTAGGGTGAGGGTGAGTTTTAGGGTTAGGGTTAGGTTGAGGTTTAGGGTTAGGGTTAGCGTGAGGGTGAGGTTTAGGGTTATAGTTAGGGTTAGCATGAGGCTGAGGGTGAGGATTAGGGTTAGGGTGAGGGTTTAGCTGAGGGTGAGGGTTAGGGTTAGGGTTAAGGTGAAGGTGAGGGTTAGATTGAGGATTAGTGTTAAGGTTCGTGTGAGGTTTAGGGTGAGGATGAGTTAGGCTTAGGGTGAGGGCTAGGGTGAGGGTGAGGGTTAGGGTTAGTGTTAGGGTGAGGTATAGGGTTAGGGTGATGGTTAGGGTTAGTGTGAGGGTTAGGTTTAGGGTTAGGGTTAGTGTTAGGTTGAGGGTTAGGTTTAGGGTGAGGGTTATGGTTATGGTTATTGTTAGGGTGAGGGTTAGGGTTAGGGTTAGTGTTATTGTTAGTGTTAGTGTTAGGGTTATGTTTACCGTGAGGGTAAGTGTGTGGGTTAGGGTTGGGGTTAGGATGAGGTTTAGGTTTAGGATTAGGTTTAGAGTTTGGGTTAGGATGAGGGTGAGGATTAGGGTTAGAGTTAGGGTTAGTGTTAGGGTCAGGGTTAGGGTGAGAGTTAGGGTTAGGATTAGGTTGACGGTTAGGGTTAGGGTTAGGTTTACGCTTAGGCTTAATTTAGGCTTAGGCTTAGCATGAGTGTGAGGGTTAGGGTTAGGGTTAGGATGAGGTTTAGGTTTAGGCTTAGGGTTAGGGTGAGTACTTCTGGTTAGGGTGAGGGTTAGTGTTAGGGATAGGGTTAGTTTTCGGATTAGGGTTAGGGTGAGGTTGAGTGTGAGCATTAGGTTTAGGGTTAGGGTTAGGCTTAGGGTTAGGGTTAGGCTGAGGGTGATCTTGGGAGTGAGGAATAGGTTTTCGGTGATGGTTATGATTAGGGTTATGGTAAGGGTTATGATGAGGGTTAGGGTTAGGATTAGGTTTAGGGTGAGGGCTATGGTGAGGGTGAGTGTTAGGGTTAGGGTTAGGCTTAGGCTTAGGTTTAGCCTGAGGGTGAGGGTGAGGGTTAGGGTTAGGGTGATGGATAGGGTTAGGATTAGGGTGAGTGTTTGGATGAGGGTTAGGGTTAGGGTGAGTGTTAGGGTGAGGGTGAGGGATAGATTGTGGATTACGTTTAGGGTTAGTGTGAGGATTAGGGTGAGGATGAGGGTTAGGGTTTGGGTGAGTGTTAGGGTTAGAATTATGTTTAGGGTGGGGGCTAGGGTGTAGCCGATGGTTAGGGTTAGGGTGAGGGTGAGCTTTAGGGTTAGGGTGAGAGTTAGGGTTACTGTGAGCATTAGTGTTAGAGTTAGGGTTAGTGTTAGGGTGAGGGTAAGTGTTAGCGTGAGGGTTAGTATTAGGTTGAGCGTTATGGTTAGGGTGAGGTTTAGGGTTAGTTTTAGGGTTATTGTGAGGTTTAGGGTTAGTGGTACGGTGAGGGTGAGGATGAGGGTTAGAGTTAGGGGAGGTTTAGGGTTAGGGTTAGGGTTATAGTTAGGGTTAGGGTGAGTGTGAGGTTTAGGGTTAGAGTTAGGGTTCAGGTGAGGATTAGGATGAGGGTTAGGGTTAGGGTTAGTTTTAGGTTTAGGGTTAGGGTGAGGTTAAGTGTTACGGTTATGGTTAGGATTAGGGTTAGGTTGAGTGTGAGTGTGTGGGTTCGGGTTAGGTTTAGGTTTAGGCTTAGGCTTAGGCTGAGGGTTAGGTTGAGGGGGAGGGTTAGGTGTCGGGTGAGGGTTACGGTTAGGGTTAGTGTGAGGGTTAGGATGAAGTTTAGGTTTAGGATTAGGTTTAGGGTGAGGGCTAGGGTGAAGTTGAGGTTTAGGGTTAGGGTTAGTGTGATGTTTAGGGTTAGGGTTAGGGTCAGTGTGAGTTTGAGTTTTAGGGTTAGAGATAGGTTTAGGGTGAGTGTTAGGGTGAGGGTTTGGCTTAGTGTTAGTGTTATAGTTAGGGTTAGGGTGAGGTTTAGGATGAGGGTGTGTGTTAGGGTTACGGTTAGGTTTAGGATTAGTGTTAGGGAGAGGGGGAGTGTGAGGGTTAGAGTTAGCCTTAGGTTTAGGCTGAGGGTAAGGTTGAGGGTGAGTTTTAGGGTTAGTTTGAGGGTTTTGGTTAGGGTTAGGGTGTGGTTTCGTGTTAGGGTTAGTGTTAGAGTTAGGATTAGGTTGAGGGTGAGGTTTAGGGGTAGAGTTAGGGTTAGGGTGAGTGTTATCTTGAGTGTTAGGGTTAGGGTGAGGTTTAGGGTGGGGGTGACGATAAGGGTAGACGTGAGGGTTAGGCTAAGGGTGAGGGTTAGGGTTAGGGTTTGGGTTAGGATGAGAGTTAGGGTTACTGTGATGTGAGTGTTAGGGTTAGGGTGAGGTTTAGGGTTAGTATTAGGGTTAGGTTGATGGTGAGTGTTAGGATTAAGGTTAGGGTTAGGGTTAGGGTTAGGGTTAGGTTTAGGGTTAGGATTAGTGTTATTTTTAGGTTTATGGTTAGAGTAACAGTGAGGGTGAGGGTGAGGGTGAGGGTGTGGGTTAGGGTGAGGGTTAGGGTGAGGTTTAGGGTTAGGGTTAGGAGTAGGGTTAGGGTGAGGGTGAGGTTTAGGGTTAGATTTAGGGTTAGGGGCAGTGTTAGGTCGAGGGTTAGGGTTAGGGTTAGTGTTAGGGTTAAGGTTAGGGTGAGGGTTAGGTTGAGGTTTAGGGTTAGGGTTATGGTTAGTGTTAGGATTAGGGTGAGGGTTAGGGTTAGGTTTCAACTTAGGCTTAGGTTTAGGCTGAGGGTGAGGGTGGGGGTGAGGATTAGGGTTAGGGTGATGGTTAGGATTAGGGTAAGGGTGAGGGCTCAGGTGAGGGTGAGGGTTAGGGTAAGGCTTAGGCTAAGGCTTAGGTTTAGGCTGAGGGTGAGGTTGAGGGTGAGGGTTAGGGTTAGGATGATGGTTAGGTTTACCCTAAGGGTGAGGGTTGGGATGAGGTTTAGGGTTAGGGTGAGGTTAGGGTGATATTGATGGTAAGGGTAAAGGTGAGGTTTACGCTGAGGGTGAGTGTTAAGATAAGGGTGAGTGTTAGGGTTAGGTTTAGGGTTACTGTAAGGGTTAGGGTTAGCGATAGGATGAGGGTTAGATTGAGGATTAGTGTTTGGGTTAGTGTGAGGTTTAGTGTGAGGATGAGGGTCTGGTTTAGGCTGAGGGTGAGGGTTAGAATTAGGGTTAGGTTGAGGGCTAGGGTGAGGGTGAGGATTAGGGTTAGTGTGAGGGTTCGTGTTAGGGTTAGGGTTAGTGTTAGGGTGACGGTAAGTGGTAGGGTGAGGGTTAGGTTAGGGTGAGGGTTATGGTCAGGGTGAGGGTGAGGGTTTGGTTGAGGGCGAGTGTGAGTGTGAGAGTTAGGGTTAAGGTTAGGCTTAGGGTTAGGGTGAGGGTTAGGGTTAGTATTTGGTTTAGGGTAGGGTTCTGCTTAGGGTTCACGTAAGGGTGAAGGTTAGATTGAGTTTTAGGGTTAGGGTTAGGGTGAGGGCTAGGGTTAGGGATAGGTTTAGGTTTAGGATTAGGGTTAGGGTGAGGGTGAGTGTGAGGTTTAGGGTTAGGGTTAGGCTTAGAATTAGGGTGAGGGTTAGGGTTAGGTTTTGGGTTAGTGTGAGGGTGAGGCTGAGGATTAGGCTTATTTTTAGGGTTAGGTTTATTGTTAGGGTTAGTATTAGGGTTAGGGATAGGTTTAGGGTTATGGTGAGAGTTTGGGTTAGAGTTAGGATTAGGCTTAGGTTTAGGATGAGTGTGAGGGTGGGTTTGAGGATTAGAGTTAAGGTTAGGTTTAGACTTAGGTTTAGGCTTATTGTTAGTGTTATGCTTATTGTTAAGTTTGCGGTGAGCATGACGCTGAAGGTGAGGGTTATGCTTATGGTTAAGGTTAGGGTTTGTGTTAGTGTTATTCTTAGGGTTAGGGTTAGAGATACGGTGAGGATGAGGTTGTGGGTGAGGGTTAGGGTTAGTGTGCGGTTTTGGGATAGGTTTAGAGTAAGGGTTAGGGTGAGGGTGAGGTTTAGAATTAGAGTTATTGTTAGGGGGAGGATTAGGGTTAGGGTTTGGGTAAAGGTGAGGGTGGGCGTGAGGATTAGGGTTAGGTTTAGGGTTAGGTTTAGGGTTAGGTTTTTAGGATAGGGTTAGGGTTAGGGTTACGGTGCGGGTTATGGTTAGGCTTAGGGTTAGGCTGAGGGTGAGGGTGGGTGTGAGGATTAGTGTTACGGTTAGGGTTAGTGTTAGGGTTATTTTTAGTGTTATGGTTAGGGTTAAGTTTGCTGTGAGGGTGAGTCTGAGGGCGAGGGTTTTGGTTATGGTTATGGTTATGGTTAGGGTTAGACGTATTGTTAGGGTTAGGGTTAGAGTTACCGTGAGGGTGAGGGTGAGGGTGAGGTTTAGGGTTCAGGTTAGGGTTCGGGTTAGGGTGAAGGTTAGATTGAGGTTTAGGGTTAGGATTAGGGTAAGGGTGAGGGCTAGGGTTAGGGTTAGGATGAGGGCTAGGTTTAGGGATAGGGTTATGTTTTGGATTAGGGTTAGGGTGAGGGTGAGTGTGAGGTTTAGGGCTAGGGTTAGGCTTAGAGTTAGGGTGAGGTTTAGGGTTTTGGTTTGGCTTAGTGTGAGGGTGAGGCTGAGGATTAGGGTTAGGTTTAGGGTTATGGTTAGTGTTAGGTTTACGGTTAGGTTTAGGGTTATGGTGAAGGTTAGGGTTAGAGTTAGGATTAGGCTTAGGGTTAGGATGAGGGTGAGGGTGGGTTTGAGGATTAGAGTTAGAGTTAGGGTTAGGCTTAGTGTTAGGCTTATTGTTAGTGTTATGCTTAGGGTTAAGTTTGCGGTGAGCATGAGGCTGAAGGTGAGGGTTATGGTTAGGGTTATGGTTAGGGTTAGGGTTAGTGTTATTCTTAGGGTTAGGGTTAGAGATACGGTGAGGATGAGGTTGAGGGTGAGGGTTAGTGTTAGGGTGCAGTTTAGGGATAGGTTTAGGGTAAGGGTTAGGGTGAGGGTGAGGTTTAGAATTAGAGTTATTTTTAGGGGAGGGTTAGGGTTAGGGTTTGGGTTAGGGTGAGGGTGGGGCTGAGGATTAGGGTTAGGTTTAGGGTTTGGGTTAGGGTTAGGTTTTTAGGTTAGGGTTAGGGTTAGGGTTACGGTGAGGGTTAGGGGTAGGTTTAGGCTTAGGTTTAGGCTGAGGGTGAGGGTGAGTGTGAGGATTAGTGTTAGGGTTAGGGTTAGTGTTAGGGTTATTTTTAGTGTTATGGTTAGGGTTAAGTTTGCTGTGAGGGTGAGTCTGAGGTTGAGGGTTATGGTTATGGTTAGGGTTATTGTTAGAGTTATTGTTAGGGTTAGGGTTAGAGTTATGGTGAGGGTGAGGGTGAGGGTGAGGGTGAGGGTGAGGGTTAGGTTCGGGTTATGGTGAAAGTTAACTTGCGGTTTAGGGTTAGGATTAGGGTAAGGTTGAGGGCTAGGGATAGGGTTAGATTTAGGGTTATGGGGAGGGATAGGGTTAGGTTTAGGGTTAGGTTTAGGGTTAGGTTTAGGGTTAGGATTACGGTGAGGGTTAGGGTTCTGATTAGGCTTAGGCTTATAGTTAGGCTGAGGGTGAGGCTGAGGTGAGGGTTATGGTTACGGTTAGGGTTATGATTAGGGTTAGGATAAGTGTTATTGTTAGGGTTAGGGTTAGAGTTATGGTGAGGTTCAGGGTGAGGGTGAGGGTTAGGGTTAGGGTGAGGTTTAGGGTTAGGTTTAGTGTTAGGGGTAGTGTTAGGGTGAGGGTGTCGGTAAGGTTAAAGGTGAGGGTTAGCCTGAGCGTGAGGGTTACGGTACGTGTGAGGGTTAGGCTTAGGGTGAGCGTTAGGTTATGGGTTGGGGTGAGATTTAGGGTTCGGGTTCAATTTAGGGTTAAGTTGAGGGTTAGGGTAAGGGTTACAGTGATGTTGAGGGTTAGGGTTAGGTTCAGGGTTAGTGTTAGGATTAGGGTTAGTGTGAGGTGAAGGTTAAGGTTAGTGTTAGGGTGAGGGTTAGGATGAGGGTTAGGGATAGGATTAGGGTTAGGGTGAGGGCTAGTTTGAGGTTGAGGTTTAGGGTTAGCGTTAGGGTGAGGTTTAGGGTTAGGGTTAGGGTTCGGGTTAGGGTGAGGTTGAGGTTTACGGTTAGAGTTATGGTTAGGGTGAGGCTGAAATTGAGGGTTAGGGTTAGGGTTAGTGTTAGAGTTAGGGTTAGGTTGAGGGTTAGGTTGAGGGTGAGGGTTAGGCTAAAAGTTAGGATTAGGATTAGCATAAGGGTTAGGGTGAGTGTGAGGGTTAGGGTTAGGGTTAGGCTTAGGGTTAGGCTGAGGGTGAGGTTGAGAGTGAGGGTTAGGGTTAGGTTTACGGTGAGAGTTAGGGTTCGGGTAAATTTAGGGTTAGGGTGAGGGTTATGGTTAGGTTTATGGTGAGCTTGAGTTTTAGGGTAAGGTTGAGGCTTAGGGTTAGGATTATGGTTAGGGTAAGGGTTAAGGTTAGGGTTAGGGTAAAGTTAAGAATGAAGATTAGGGATAGGGTGAGGGCTAGGTTGAGGGTGAGGTTTAGTGTTAGTGTTAGATTAAGGTTTAGGGTTAGAGTTAGGTTAGGGTGAGGGTTAGGTTGAGGGTTAGGTTTATGGTGAGGGTGAGGATTAAGGTTAGGGTGAGGGTTAGGGTGAGGATGATGGTAAGGGTAAAGGTGAGGTTTAGGCTGAGTTTGAGTGTTAGGGTGAGGGTTAGGGTTAGGTTTAGGGTTAGGGTAAGGGTTAGGGTTAGGTTCAGGGTGAGTGTTAGATTGAGGATTAGGGTTAGGGTTAGTGTGAGGTTTAGGGTGAGGATGAGGGTTAGGGTGAAGGTGAGGGTTAAAATTAGGGTTATGGTGAGGGCTAGGGTGAGGGTGAGTGTTAGGGTTCGGGATAGGTTTATGGTGAGGTTAAGGATTAGGTTGAGGGTTAGGGTTAGTGTGAGGGTTAGTGTTCGGCTTAGGGTCAGTGTTAGGGTGAGGGTAAGTGTTAGGGTGAGTGTTAGGTTTAGAGTGAGGGTTATGGTTGGGTGAGGGTTAGGGTTAGGGTTATTGTTAGGGTTAGGTTTAGAGATACGTTTACGGTGAGTGTGAGGGTGAGAGTTAGGGTTAGGTTTAGGGTGAAGTTTAGTGTTAGTGTTAGGGTTAGGGTTAGGGTTAAGGTGAGGGTGAGGTTTAGGAGTAGAGTTAGGTTTAGGGTGAGGGTTAGGGTCAAGGTTAGGGTTAGGGTGCGGGTTAGGGTGGGGTTGAGGGTAAGGGTAAATTTGAGGGTTTGGCTGAGGGTGAGGGTTACAGTAATGGTGAGGGTTAGGGTTAGGGTGAGGGTTAGTGTTAGGGTTAGGATGAGAGTGAGGGTTAGATTGAGGATTAGTGTTAGGGTTAGTGTGAGTTTTAGGGTTAGCTTGAGGGTTAGGGTTAGTGTAAGGATGAGGTTTACTGTTAGGGTGATGCTTAGGGTTAGTGTGAGCGTTAGTGTTAGCGTTAGGGTTTATGTTAAGGTGAAGGTAAGTGTTTGGGTGAAGGTTAGGTTTAGGGTGAGAGTTATGGTTAGAGTGAGTGTGAGGGTTAGGGTTAGGGTTATTGTTAGGATTAGGTTTAGGGTTATGGTTAGTGTTAGTGTTAGGGTTAGGATGAGGTTTAGTTTTAGTCTTAGGATTAGAGTTAAGCTTAGGGTGAAGGTGAGATTTAGGGATAGAGTTAGCTTTAGTGTTAGTGTTAGTGGTAGGGTGAGGGTTAGGGTTAGGTTTAGGCTTAGGCTTAGGCTTAGGCATGGGCTTAGGCCGAGCATGATGGTGAGGGTTAGGGTGAGGGTTAGGGTTCGGGTTAGTGTGAAGTTTAGATTGAAGTTTAGGGTTAGGATTAGGGTAAGGGTGAGGGCTAGGGTAAGGGTTAGGGTATGGGCTAGGGTTAGGGATAGGGTTAGGTTTAGGGTTAGGGTTAGGGTGAGGGTGAGTGTGAAGTTTATGGTTAGGGTTAGGCTTAGAATTAGGGTGAGGGTTACGGTTAGGGTTTGGGTTAGTGTGAGGGTGAGGTTGAGGATTATGGTTAGTTTTAGGGTTAGGTTTAGGGTTAGAGTTATGGTTAGGCTTAGGCTTAGGATGAGGGTGAGGGTGGGGTTGAGGATTAGAGTTAGGGTTTGGGTTAGGCTTAGTGTTAGGTTTATTGTTATTGTTATGATTAGGGTTAAGTTTGCGGTGAGCATGAGGCTGAAGGTGAGGGTAATGGGTAGGGTTAGGGTTAGGGGGAGGATAGGGGGAGGTTTAGGGTTAGGGTTAGTGTTAGGATAAGTGTGAGGGTGAGGGTTAGGTTGAGGTTTAAGGATAGGGTTAGGTTTAGGATTAGGGTTAGGGTGAGACTGAGTGTGAGGTTTAGGGTGACGATTAGGCTTAGGCTTATGGTTAGGCTAAGAGTGAGGGTGGGGGTGAGGATTAGGGTTATTGCTATGCTTGGGCTTATGGTTAGGCTGAGTGTGAGGATGGAGGTGAGGATTAGGGTTAGTGTGATCGTTAGGATTAGGGTAAGGGTGAGGGCTCGGGTGAGGGTAAGGGTTAGGGTAAGGCTTAGGCTTAGACTTCCAGTTAGGCTGAGGGTAAGTTTGAGGGTGAGGGTTAGGGTTAGCGTGATGGCTAGGTTTATTGTTAGGGTGAGGGTTAGGATGAGGTTTAGGGTTCGGGTGAGGTTAGGGTGAGGATGATGGTAAGGGTAAAGGTGAGGTTTATGCTGAGGGTAAGGGTTAAGATGAGGGTGAGGGTTAAGGTGAGGGTGAGGGTTAAGTTAAGGGTGAGGGTTAGGGTTAGGGTGAGGCTGAGTGTGAGGTTTAGCCTGAGGATTAGGCTTAGGCTTACAGTTAGGCTAAGGGTGAGGGTGGGGGTGAGGGTGGGGGTGAGGATTAGGGTTAGGGTGATGGTTAGGGTTAGTGTTATTGTTAGGGTTTGGGTTAGAGTTACGATGAGTGTGAGGGTGTGGGTGAGGGTTAGGGTTAGGGTTAGGGTGGGGTTTAGGGTTGGGTTAGGATTATGGTTAAGGTGAGGGTGAGGTTTAGGGTTAGATATAGTGTTAGGGGAATGGTTAGGGTGAGGGTCATGGATAGGGTTATTGTTAGGGTTAGGGTGAGGGTGAGGGTTAGGTTGAGGATTAGGGTTAGGGTTAGGATTAGGGTTAGTGTGAGGGTTAATGTTATGGTTAGGGTTAGTTTTAGGGTGAGGGTTGTTAGGGTTTGGGTTATTGTGAGGGTTATCGTTGGGATGAGGGTTCGGATAAAGGTTAGGTTTATTGTTAGGGTTAGGTTTAGTGTTTCGGTTACGGTGAGAGTGAGGGTTAGGGTTAGGGTTAGGGCGAGGTTTAGGGTTTGGTTTAGGGTTAGAGTGAGGGTTAGGGTGAATGTGAGGATTAGGGTTAGAGTTAGGGTTAGGGTGAAGGTTACTTTGACGTTTAGGGTTAGGGTTAGTGTTATGGTTAGGGTTAGGCTGAGAGTTAGGGGGAGGGTTAGGATTACAGTTAGGGTTAGGTTTATGGTTAGGGTTAGCCTTAGTGTTAGGGTGAGGGTGAGGTTTAGAGTTAGAATTAGGGTTAGGGTGAGGCTGAGGGTGAGAGTGAGGGTTAGGATTATTGTTAGCATTAGGATTAGGGTTTGGGTTAGGGTGAGATTGAGGGTTAGGGTTAGGGTTAGGGTTAGCCTTAGGTTTAGGCTGAGGGTGAGGGTGAGGGTGAGGGTTAGGGTTAGTTTAAGGGTTAGGGTTACGGTTAGGATGAGGTTTAGTGCTAGGGTTAATGTTAGAGTTGGGTTAGAGTGAGGGTGAGGTTTAGGGGTAGATTTAGGGTTAGGGTGAGGGTTAGGTTGAGAGTTAGGGTTAGGGTTAGGGTTAGGGTTGTTGTGAAGGTAAGGGTAAACGTGACAGTTAGGCTGAGTGTGAGGGTTATGGCAAGGGTGAGGATTAGTGTTAGGGTGAGAGTTAGGGTTAGGGTTAGTGTGAGAGTTAGGATTCGGGTTAAGTTTAGGGTTAGGGTTAGGGTTAGGCTAAGAGTTTCGGTGAGGGTGAGGGTTAGTGTGAGTTTGAGAGTTAGGGTTACGATTAGGGATAGGGTGATGGTTAGTGTTAGGGTTAGTGTTAGGGTGAGGGTTAGGATGAGGGTTAGGGTTAGGATTAGGGTTAGAGTGTGGGCTAGTGGCAGGTGAGGTTTACGGTGAGGGTTAGGGTGAGGTTAGGGTTACAGTGAGTGTGAGGGTTAATGTTAGGGTGAGGGTTAGGGTTAGGATTAGGGTTAGGGTGAGAGTGAGTGTTAGGATTAGGTTTAGGTTTAGGGTTAGGTTTAGGTTTAGGGTTAGGGTGAGGGTTAGGGTGAAGATGATGGTAAGGGTAAAGGTGAGGTTTAGGGTGAGGGTGAGGGTTAAGATAAGGGTGAGGGTTAGGTTTAGGCTTAGGTTTAGAGTAAGGGGTAGTATTAGGGTCAGGGGGATTGTTAGATTGAGGATTAGGGTTAGCGTTAGTGTGAGGTTTAGAGTGAGGATGAGGGTTAGGGTTAGGGTGAGGGTGAAGGTTAGAATTAGGGTTAGGGTGAGGGCTAGGATGAAGGTGAGGGTGAGGGTAAGGGTTAGGCTTAGGCTTAGGATTAGGCTGAGCGTGAGATTGAGGATGAGTGTTAAGGTTAGGGTGATGGTTAGGTTTACAGTTAGGGTGAGGGTTAGGATGAGGTTTAGGGTTAGGGTGAGGGTTAGGTTGAGGTTTAGAGTTAGGGTTAGGGCTAGACTTAGGGTTATGGTGAGGATGAGGTTCAGGGGTACAGTTAGGGTTAGGATGAGGGTTAGGGTTAGGGTGCAGGTTAGCCTAGGGGTGACGGTAAGGGTAAAGGTGAGTGTTAGGCTGAGGGTGAGGGTTCCGGTAAGGGTGAAGGTTAAGGTTAGGGTGAGCGTTAGTGTTAACATTAGGGTGAGGGTGAGGGTTAGATTGAGGATTAGTGTTAGGGTTAGTGTGAGGTTTAGGGTGAGGATGAGGGTTAGGGTTAGGGTGAAGGCTAGGGTGAGTGTGAGGGTTAGGGTTAGGGTTAGGGTGAGGGTAAGTGTTAGGGTGAGGGTTAAGGTTAGGGTGAGGGTTATGCTTAGGGTGAGGGTTAGGGTTAGGGTTAGGTTTATTGTTAGGTTTCGGGGTAGGGTTACGGTTGCTGTGAGGGTGAGGGTGAGGATTAGGGTTAGGGATAGGATGAGGTTTAGGTTTAGGTTTAGGTTTAGAGTCAGGGTTAGGGTGAGGGTTAGGCTTAGGCTTAGGCTTAGGCTTAGGCTTTGGCCGAGCATGAGGTTGAAGGTTCGGGTTCGGGTTCGGGTTCGGGTTAGGGTTAGGTTTAGGGTTAGGTTGAGAATTAGGTTGAGATTTAGGGTTAGGATAAGTTTAAGGGTGAGGGCTAGGCTGAGGTTTAGGGTGAGAGTTAGGGTTAGAGATAGGGTTAGGTTTAGGATTAGGGTTAGGGTGAGGGTGAGTGTGAGGGTTAGGATTAGGGTTAGGGTTAGGTTTAGAGTTAGGATGAGTGTTAGGGTTAGGGTTTGGGTTAGGGTGATATTGAGGCTGAGGATTAGTGTTAGGTTTAGGGTTAGGTTTAGGGTGAGGGAGAGGTTTAGATGTAGGGTTAGGGGGTGGGTTAGGGTGAGTGTTAGGGTTAGGGGTAGTGTTAGGTTTAGGTTGAGGGTGAGGTTTAGGTTGAGGTTTAGGGTTAGGGTTAGGGTTAGGGTCATTGTGAGGGTTAGTGTTAGTGTTAGTGTTAGGGTGAGGGTAAGTTTTCGGGTGAGGTTATGGGTTAGGGTGACGGTTATGGATAGGGTTAGGGTTAGGGTTAGGGTTATTGTTAGGTTTAGGTTTAGGTTTACGGTTATGGTGAGGGTGAGTGTGAGGGTTAGGGTTAGGGTTAGGTTGAGGTTTAGGGTTTGGGTTAGGGTTATAGTTAGGGTTAGAGTGAGGGTGAGGTTTAGGGTGAGAGTTAAGTTTAGGGTGACGGTTAGGGTTAGGTAGGGAGAGAGTTAAGGGGAGGGTAAGGCTTAGTGTTATGGTTAGGGATAGGATTACGGTTAGGGTTAGTGTGAGGGTTCGTGTGTTTGTTAGGGTTAGTTCTGGGGTTAGGCTTAGGTTTAGGCTGAAGGTGAGGGTGATGGTTAGGGTTAGGGTTAGGGTTAGTGTTAGGGTTAGGGGGAGTGTTAGGATGACGGTTAAGGTTAGGATTAGGGTTAGGGTAAGGGCTAGGGTGAGGTTGAGGTTTAGGGTTAGAGTTAGGGTTAGGGTGAGGCTGAGGGTGAGGGTTAGGGTTAGGGTTAGTGTTAGGTTTAGGGTTAGGGTTAGGGTGAGGGTTAGGGTGAGGGTTAGGCTTAGGTTTAGGCTGAGGGTGAGGGTGAGGGTGAGGGTTAGGGTGAGGATGAGGGTTAGGGTTAGGGTGAGGGCTAGGGTTGGGTGAGCGTTAAGGATAGGGTTATCGTGAGGTTTAGGGTTAGGGTGATGTTTAGGGTTAGTGTGAGGGTTAGTGTTAGGTTTAGGGTTATTGTTAGGGTTGGGGTAAGTGTTAGGGTGAGGTTTAGGGTTAGCGTGAGGGTTATAGTTAGGGTGAGGGTTAGGGTTATGGTTAAGGTTATTGTTAGGGTTAGGCTTAGGGTTATGGTGAGGGTGAGGGTGAGGGTTACGGTTAGGGTTAGGATGAGGTTTAGGTTTAGGCTTAAGGATAGAATTAGGGTTCGGGTGACAGTGAGGTTTAGGGTTAGAGTTAGGGTTTGTGATAGGGTTAGGGTTAGGGTGTGGGTTAGGGTTAGTCTTAGGCTTAGGCTTAGGCTGAGCATGAGGGTGAGGGTTAGGGTTAGGGTGATGGTTCTGGTTAGGATTAGTGTTATTGTTAGCGTTAGGGTTAGAGTTACAGTGAGGGTGAGGGTGCAGGTGAGGGTTAGGGTTAGGGTTAGGGTGGGGTTTACCGTTACAGTTAGGGTTAGGGTTAGGTTGAGGGTGAGGTTTAGGGTTAGATTTAGGGTTAGTTTTAGAGTGAAGTTTAGTGTTAGAGTTTGGGTTAGCGAGCGGCTGAGGGTGAGGGTTATGGTTCGGATTAGGGGTTGGGTGAGGGTGACGGTGAGTGTTAAGTTTAGTGTTAGGGTGAGGGTTAGGATGAGGGTTAGGGTTAGGATTAGTGTTAGAGTGAGGGCTAGGGTGAGGGTGAGGTTTAGGGTTAGAGTTATGGTGAGGTTTAGGGTTAGGGTTAGTGTTAGGGTTAGGGTGAGTGTAAGGTTTAGGGTTAGTGTTAGGGTTATGGTGAGGCTGAGTTTGAGGGTTAGGGTTAGTGTTAGTGTTAGATTTAGGGTTAGGGTGAGGGTTAAGTTGAGTGTGAGGGTTAGGCTTAGGGTTAGGATTAGGTTTAGGGTAAGGGTTAGGGTGAGTGTGAGCGATATGGTTAGGGTTAGGCTTAGGCTTAGGGTTAGACTGAGAGTGAGGGCTGGGGTGAGGGTTAGGTTAAGGGTGAGTGTGAGGGTTAGGGTTAGCGTTAGGTTTATTGTTAGGTTTAAGTTTAGGGTTACGGTTACGGTGAAGGTGAGTGTGAGGGTTAGGGTTAGGGTTAGGTTGAGATTTAGGGTTTAGGATAGGGTTAGAGTTAGGGTAAGGGTGAGGGTGAGGTTTAGGGTTAGAGTTAGGGTTAGGGTGATGGTTAGGGTTAGGGTTAGGGTGAGAGTTAGGGGGAGGGTAAGGGTTAGTGTTTGGGTTAGGGATAGGATTAGGGTTAGGTTTAGGGTGAGGGTCAGTGTGTTTGTTAAGGTTAGGTCTAGGGTTAGGCTTAGATTTAGGCTGAGGGGGAGGATGATGGTTAGGTTAGCGTTTTGTTAGGGGGAGGGTTAGGATGAGGGTTAGGGTTAGGATTAGGGTTAGGGCAAGGCCTAGGGTGAGGGTGAGGTTTAGCGTTAGCGTTAAGGTGAGATTTATGGTTAGGGTTAGGGTTAGGGTGAGGGTGAGGTTTAGGGTTAGAGTTAGGGTTAGGGTGAGGCTGAGGGTGAGGGTTAGTGTTAGGGTTAGTGTTAGGTTTAGTTTTAGGGTTAGGGTGAGGGTTAGGGTGAGGGTTATGGTTAGATTTAGGATTAGGTTTAGGCTGAAGGTTAGGGTGAGGCTGAGGGTTAGGGTGAGGATGAGGGTTAGGTTTAGGGTGAGGGCTAGTGGGTGAGGGTTAGGGATAGGGTTAGCGTAAAGTTTAGGGTTAGGGTAATGGTTAGGGCTAGTGTGAGTGTTACTGTTAGGGTTAGGTTTATTGTTACTGTTAGGCTAAGTGTTAGGGTGAGGGTTAGGGTTAGGGTGAGGTTTATGGTTAGGGTGAGGGTTAGGGTTATGGTTAAGTTTATTGTTAGGGTTAGCGTTAGGGTTACGGTTACGGTGAGGGTGAGGGTGGGGTTGACGTTTAGGGTTAGGGTTAGGGTTAGGTTGAAGGTGAGGTTTAGGGTTAGATTTAGGGTTAGTGTTAGGGTGAGGTTTAGTGTTAGAGTTAGGGTTAGGGTGAGGCTGAGGGTGAGGTTTAGCGTTAGGATAAATGTTAGGGTTATGCTTAAGGTGAGG
Source organism: Dipodomys merriami (assembly GCF_024711535.1). Classification (NCBI taxonomy): domain Eukaryota; kingdom Metazoa; phylum Chordata; class Mammalia; order Rodentia; family Heteromyidae; genus Dipodomys; species Dipodomys merriami. The sequence continues at coordinate 42,289 of NW_027203725.1, read as the reverse complement.
GTTAGGTTGAGGGTGAGGGTTAGGTTTAGTTTTAGGAGTAGGATTAGTGTTAGGTTTATGGTGAGTGTGAGGGTTAGGGTTAGGGATAGGCTTAGGGTTAGGCTGAGGTTGAGGGTTAGGGTTGGGGTTAGGGTGAGTTATAGGGTTAGGGTTAGGGTGAGTGTGAGAGTTTGATTTAGGGTTAGGATTAGGATTAGGCTGAGCATGAGGTTGTGGGTTAGGGTTAGGATGAGGGTTAGGGTTATGTTGAGGGTTAGGATGAGGTTTAGGGTTAGGATTAGGGTTAGGGTGAGGGTGAGTGTGTGTGTTAGTGTTAGGTTTAGGATTAGGCTTAGGGTTAGGCTGAGCGTGAGTTTGAGGGTTAGGGTTAGGGTTAGGGTGAGCGTTAGGGTAAGAGTTAGGGGGAGGGTTAGGAAGAGGGTTATGGTTAGGTTTAGGGTTGGGTGAGGGCTAGGGTGAGGGTGAGGTTTAGGGTTAGGTTTGGGGTGAGGGTTAGGGTTAGGGTAAGAGTGAGAGTTAGGGTTCAGCTTAAGTTTTGGGTTAGGTTGAGGGTTAGGGTAAGGGTTACGGTGAGGGTGAGGGTTAGGGTTAGGTTGAGGGTTAGGGTTCGGAATAGGGTTAGGGTGAGGGTGACGGTGAGGGTTAGGTTTAGTGTTAGGTTGAGGGTTAGGATGAGGGTTAGGGTTAGGATTAGGGTTAGGGTGAGGGCTAGGGTGAGGGTGAGGTTTAGGATTAGGGTTAGGTTGAAGTTTAAGGTTAGGGTTAGTGTTAGGGTTAGGGAGAGGGAGAGGTTTAGGGTTAGAGTTAGGGTTAGGGTGAGCCTGAGTTTGAGGGTTAGGTTTAGAGTTAGTGTTAGATTTAGGGTTAGGTTGAGGGTAAGTTTGAGTGTGAGGGTTAGGCTTAGGGTTAGGATTAAGTTTAGGGTAAGGGTTAGGGTGAGTGTGAGCGATATGGTTAGAGTTAGGTTTAGGGTTAGGGTTAGACTGAGGGTGAGGGTGGGGGTGAGGGTTAGGTATAGGGTGAGTGTGAGGGTTAGGGTTAGGGTCAGTGTTAGGGTTAGGGTTACGGTGAGTGTTATGGTTAAGGTTAGGTTGTGAGTTAGGGTTAATGTTAAAGTTAGGGTGAGGGTAAAGGTTAGGGCTAGGGTGAGGGTAAGTATGAGGATTAGGGTTAGGATTATGGTTAGGGTGAGGGCTAGGGTGAGAGTGAGGGTTAGGGTTAGTATTAGATACAGGGTTTAGGGTTAGGGTTAGGGTTAGGGTGAGGATTAGGTTGAGGGTTAGGGTTATAGTGAGGGTGAGGATTAGGGTTAGGATGAGGGTTAGGGTTAGGATTAGGGTTAGTTTGAGGGTGAGTTTTAGCATTAGGGTTAGGGATAGGGTTAGGTTTAGGTTTAGGATTAGTGTTATTGTTAGCGTTAGGGTTAGAGTTACGGTGAGGGTGAGGGTGATGGTTAGGGTTAGGGTTAGGGTGAGGTTTATACTTAGGTTTAGGAGTAGGGTTAGGGTGAGGGTGCGGTTTAGGGTTAGATTTAGGGTTAGTTGGAGGGTTAGGCCTAGGGTGAGATTTAGGGTTACTTTTAGGGTTAAGGTTAGGGTGAGGGTTAGGTTGAGGTTTAGGCTTTTGTTAGGGTTAGTGTTAGGATTAGGGTGAGGGTGAGGTTGAGTGTGAGGGATAGGATTAGGGTTAGGCTTAGGCTTAGGGTTAGGCTGAGTGAGGGTGGGGTTGAGGATTAGGTTTAGGTTGATGGTTAAGGTTAGGGTTAGGATGAGGTTTAGGATGATGGTTAGGATTAGGATTAATGTTAGGGTGAGGGCTAGGGTGAGGTTGAGGGTTAGGTAAGGGTTAGGCTTAGGCTTAGGATTAGGCTGAGCATGAGGTTGAGGGTGAGGTTTAGGGTTAGGGTGATGGTTAGGTTTACAGTTAGGATGAGGGTTAGGATGAGCTTTAGGTTTAGAGTGAGGGTTAGGGTGAGGTTTAGTGTTAGGGTTAGGGTTAGAGTTAGGCTTATGGTGAGGGTGAGGTTCAGGGGTACAGTTAAGGTTAGGATGAGAGTTAGGGTTAGGGTGCAGGTTAGCCTGGGGGTGGCAGTAAGGGTAAAGGTGAGGGTTAGCCTGAGGGTGAAGGTTCCGGTAAGGGTGAAGGTTAGATTTAGGGTTAGGGTTAGTGTTAGCATTAAGGTGAGGTTGAGGGTTAGATTGAGGATTCTTGTTATGGTTAGTGTGAGGTTTAGGGTGAGGATGAGGGTTAGGGTTAGGGTGAAAGCTAGCGTGAGTGTGAGGGTTCCTAGGGTTAGGGTTAGGGTGAGGGTAAGTGTTAGGGTGAGAGTTAAGGTTAGGGTGAGGGTTATGGTTAGGGTGAGGGTTAGGGTTAGGGTTAGGTTTATTATTAGGTTTAGGGGTAGGGTTACGGTTACTGTGAGGTTGAGTGCGAGGATTAGGGTTAGGGTTAGGATGAGGTTTAGGTTTAGGGTTAGGGTTAGAGTTAGGGTTAGTTTGAGGGTTTGGGTTAGGGTTAGGCTTAGCCTTAGGCCGAGCATGAGGGTGAGGGTTCCGGTGAGGGTTAGGTTTAGGTTTAGGGTTAGGTTGAGAGTTAGGTTGAGGTTTAGGGTTAGGATAAGTCTAAGGGTGAGGGATAGGCTGAGGGTTAGGGTGAGGGTTAGGATTAGGGATAGGGTTAGGGTGAGGGTGAGTGTGAGGTTTAGGATTAGGGTTAGCGTTAGGGTTAGGGTGAGATTTAGGTTTAGGGTTTCGGTTAGGGTGAGGATTAGTGTTAAGTGAAGGTTATTGTTAGGGTTAGGCAAAGTGTTAGGGTGAGAGTTAGGGTTAGGTTGAGGGTTATGGTTAGGGTGAGGGTTAGGGTTATGGTTAAGGTTATTTTTAGGGTTAGGGTTAGGCTTAGGGTTAAGGTGAGGGTGAGGGTGAGGGTTACGGTTATGGTTAGGTTGAGGTTAAGGTTTAGGGTGAGGCTTAGAATTAGGGTTAGGGGGACAGTGAGTTTTAGGATTAGAGTTAGGGTTTGTGATAGGTTTAGGGTTAGGGTGAGGTTTAGGGTTAGGGTTAGGCTTAGGCTTAGGCTTAGGCCGAGCATGAGGGTGAGGTTTAGGGTTAGGGTGATGGTTCTGGTTAGGATTAGTTTTATTGTTAGGGTTAGGTTTAGAGTTACAGTGAGGTTGAGGGTGCAGGTGAGGGTAAGGGTTAGGGTTAGGGTGGGGTTTATGGTTAGGGTTAGGGTTAGTGTTAGGTTGAGGGTGAGGTTTAGGGTTAGATTTAGGGTTAGTGTTAGGTTGAGGGTTAGTGTTAGCGTTAGGATTAGTTTTAGGGTGAGGCTAAGGGTTATGGTGAGGGTTTGGGTTACGGTGAGGGTTATGGTTAAGCTGAGGTTTAGGAATTGGTTTAGAGTTATTGTTAGGGTTGGTTTAATTTTACGGTTACAGTGAGGGTGAGGATGAGGGTTAGGGTTAGGCTTAGGGTGAGGTTTAGTGTGAGGGTGAGGTTTAGGGTTAGAGTCAGTGTGAGGGTTAGGTTGAAGGTTTGGGTTAGGGTTAGTGTTAGTGTTAGGGTTAGGGTGAGAGTTAGGGGGAGGTTTAGGGTTAGGGTTAAGTTTAAGATTAGGTTTAGGATGAGGGTGAGTGTGTGTGTTAGGGTTTGGTTTAGGGTTAGGCTTAGAGTTAGGCTGAGGGTGAGGTTGAGGGTGAGGGTTAGGGTTAGGGTTAGGGTTAGGATTAGGTTTAGGGGGAGGGTTAGGATGAGGGTTAAGGTTAGGATTAGGGTTAGGGTGAGGGCTAGGGTGAGGGTAAGTTTTAGGGTTAGGGTTAGGGTGAGGGTTAGGGTTTTGTTTAGGGTGAGCGTTAGGGTTTGGGTTAAGTATAGGGTTAGGGTGAGCGTTGCGGTAAGGGTTACAGTGAGGGTGAGGTTTAGGGTTAGGTTGAGGGTTAGGGTTAGGATTAGGGTTAGTGTGAGGGTGTGGATGAGGGTTAGGGTTAGGTTTAGGGTGAGGGTTAGGATGAGGTTTAGGGTTAAGATTAGGGTTAGGGTTAGGGCTAGGTTGAGGGTGAGGGTTAGGGTAAGTTTAAGGCTTAGTCTTAGTGTTAGGCTGAGTGTGAGGTTGAGGGTGAGGGCTAGGGTTAGGGTGATGGTTAGGTTTACAGTTAGTGTTAGAGTTAGTATGAGGTTTAGTGTTTGGAGGATTTTTAGGGTGAGGATGATGGTAAGGGTAATGGTGAGGTTTAGGCTGAGGGTGAGGGTTAAGATAAGGGTGAGCGTTAGGGTTAGGTTTAGGGTTAGATTAGGGGCTAGAGTTAGGGTTAGGGTGAGGGTTAGATTGAGGATTAGGGTTATGGTTAGTGTGAGGTTTAGAGTGAGGATGAGGGTTAGGGTGAGGGTGAGGGTTAGGGTGAGAGTTATTGTTAGGTTGAGGGTTAGGGTTAGGGTTAGGGTGAGGTTCAGGGTTAGGGTTAGGGTTAGAGTTAGGGTTAAGGTGAGGTTGAGGTTTAGGGTGGAGTTAGGGTTAGGGTGAGGGTTAGGATGAGGGTTAGTGTTAGTGTTAGGGTTAGGGTGAGAGTTGGGGGAGGGTTAGGGTTAGGGTTAAGTTTAAGATTAGGGTTAGGATGAGGGTGAGTGTGTGTGTTAGGGTTTGGTTTAGGGTTAGGCTTAGAGTTAGGCTGAGGGTGAGGTTGAGGTTGAGGGTTAATGTTAGGATTAGGGTTAGAGGGAGGGTTAGGATGAGGGTTAAGTTTAGGATTAGGTTTAGGGTGAGGGCTATGATGAGGGTAAGGTTTAGGGTTAGGGTTAGGGTGAGGGTTAGTGTTTTGTTTAGGGTGAGCGTTAGGGTTCGGGTTAAGTTTAGGGTTAGGGTGAGCGTTAGGGTAAGGGTTAGAGTGAGGGTGAGGTTTCGGGTTAAGTTGAGGGTTAGGGTTAGGATTAGAGTTAGTGTGAGGTTGTGGGTGAGGGTTAGTGTTAGGGTTAGGGTGAGAGTTTGGATGAGGGTTAGGGTTAAGATTAAGGTTTGGGGGAGGGTTAAGGTGAGGGTGAGGGTTAGGGTAAGTGTAAGGCTTAGTCTTAGTGTTAGGCTGAGTGTGAGGTTGAGGGTGAGTATTAGGGTTAGGGTGATTAGTATGAGGTTTAGGGTTAGGGGGATTTTTAGGGTGAGGATGATGGTAAGGGTAATGGTGAAGTTTAGGCTGAGGGTGAGGGTTAAGATAAGGGTGAGCGTTAGGGTTAGGTTTAGGGTTAGATTAAGGGCTAGAGTTAGGGTTAGTGTGAGGGTTAGATTGAGGATTAGGGTTATGGTTAGTGTGAGGTTTAGAGTGAGGATGAGGGTTAGGGTGAGGGTGAGGGTTAGGGTGAGAGTTATTGTTAGGTTGAGGGTTAGGCTTAGGGTTAGGGTGAGGTTCTGTATTAGGGTTAGTGTTAGAGTTAGGGTTAGGGTGAGGGTGAGGTTTAGGGTGGAGTTAGGGTTAGGGTGAGGGTTAGGATGAGGGTTAGTGTTAGAGTTAGGGTTACCGTGAGGTTTAGGGTTAGGGTTAGTGTTAGGGTTAGGTTGAGAGTTAGGGGGATGTTAGAGTTAGGGTTAGGGTTAAATTAGGTTTAGGTTTTCGGTGAGGGTGAGGGTGAGGGTTAGGATTAGGGTTAGGGTGAAGATGAGGTTTAGGGTTAGAATTAGGGTTAGGGTGAGGCTGAGGGTGAGGGTGAGGGTTAAGGTTAGGGTTAGGATTAGGGTTAGGGTTAGGGTTAGGGTGAGTGTGAGGGTTAAGTTTAGGGTTAGGGTTAGCATTAGTTTTAGGCTGTGGGTTTGGTTGAGGGTGAAGGTTAGGGTTAGTTTGAGGGTTAGAGTTAGGGTTAAGGTGAGGTTTAGTGTTAGGGTTAGAGTTATGGTTTGGGTGAGGGTGAGGTTTAGGCGTAGAGTTAGTTTTAGGGTGAGTGTTTGGGTTAGGGCGAGGGTCAGGGTAGGGGTGACGGTAAGGGTAAAAGTGAGGGTTTGGCTGAAGGTGAGGGTTACGGTAAGGTTGAAGGTTAGGGTTAGGGTGTGGGTTAATGTTAGGGTTAGGGTTAGAGTTAGGGTTCGGGTTAAGTTTAGGGTTAGGGTCAGGGTTAGAGTAAGGGTTACGGTGAGGGTGACGGTTAGGTTTAGGTTGAGGGTTAGGGTTAGGATTATGATTAGGGTGATGGTGAGGTTTAGAGTTAGTGTTAGGGTGAGGGCTAGGAAGAGGTTTAGGGTTAGTATTAGGGTTAAGGTGAGGGCTAGGGTGAGGGTGAGGTTTAGGGTTAGGATTAGCGTGAGGTTTAGGGTTAGGGTTAGGGTTAGGGTTAGGGTGAGGGTGAGGTTTAGGGTTAGGTTTAGGGTTAGGGTTAGGCTGACGTTGAGAGTTAGAGTTAGGGTTAGTGTTAGAATTAGGGTTAGGGTGAGGGTTAGGATGAGTTTTAGGGTTAGGATTAGGGTAAGGGTGAGGGCTAGGTTGAGGGTTAGGGAGAGGGCTAGGGTTATCATAGGGTTAGTTTTAGGATTAGGGTTAGGTGAGGGTGAGTGTGAGGGTTAGGGTTAGGCTTAGTTTTAGGCTTAGAGTTAGGGTGAGGATTAGGGTTAGGGTTTGGTATATGGTGAGGCTGAGGCTGAGGATTACGGTTAGGTTTAGGGTTAGGGTTAGTGTTAGGGTTAGGGTTAGGGTTAGGGTGAGGGTTACGATTAGGGTGAGGGTTAGGGTTAGGACTAGGATTAGGGTTAGGGTTAGGCTGAGGGTGAGAGTGAGCGTGAGGGTTAGGGTGAGGATGAGGGTTAGGGTTAGAGTGAGGGCTAGGGTGAGGGTGAGGGTCAGGGATAGTGTTAGCTTGAGGTTTGGTGTTAGGGTGATGATTAGGGTTAGTGTGAGTGTTAGTGTTAGGGTTAGGATTAGTGTTAGGGTTAGGGTAAGTTTAGGGTGAGGGTTAGGTTTAGGGTGAGTGTTAGGGTTAGGATGAGGGTTAGGGTTAGGGTGAGGGTGAGGTTTAGATATAGGGTTAGGTGGAGGGTTAGAGTGACGGTTAGGTTTAGGGGTAGTGTTAGGGTTAGGTTGAGGGTGAGGGTTATGTTGAGATATAGGATTAGTGTTAGGGTTAGTGTGAGGGTTAGTGTTAGGGTTAGGGTTAGTGTTAGGGTGAGAGTAAGTGTTAGGGTGCGGGTATGGGTTAGGGTGCGAGTTATGTTTAGGGTGAGGGTTAGGGTTAGGAATAGGGTTATTGTTAGGTTTAGGTTTAGGGTTACGGTTATGGTAAAGGTGAGGTTGAGGGTTAGGCTTAGGTTTAGGTTGAGGTTTAGGGTTTGGGTTAGGGTTAGAGTTAGGGTTAGGCTGAGGGTGAGGTTTAGGGTTAGAGTTAGGGTTAGGGTGAGGGATAGGGTTAATGTTAGTTTGAGAGTTAGGGGGAGGGTTATGGTTATGATAAGGTTTAGGGATAGGATTAGGGTTAGTGTGAAGTTGAGTGTGTGTGTTAGTGTTAGGTCTAGGTTTAGGCTTAGGGTTAGGCAGAGGGTGAAGTTGAGGGTGAGGGTTAGGGTTAGGGTGAGGGTTAGGGTTAGGATGAGGGATAGGGTTAGCATTAGGGTTAGGGCAAGGGCTAGGTTGAGGGTGAGTTTTAGGGTGAGGGTTAGGGTGAGGTTTATGGTTACGGTTAGGGTGAGAGTGAAGTTTAGGTTTAAATTTAGGGTTAGGTTGAGGTTGAGCTTGAGGGTTATTGTTAGGGTTAGTGTTAGGTTTAGAGTTAGGGTTAGGGTGAGGGTTAGGTTTAGGGTTAGGGTTACCTTAAGGGTTATGGTTAGGGTGAGGGTTAAGTTTAGGGTGAGGATTATGCTTAGGATTAGGATTAGGGTTAAGGTTAGGCTGAGGGTGAGGGTGAGGGTGAGAGTGAGGGTTAGGGTGAGGATGAGGGTTAGGGTGAGGGTGAGGGCTAGGGTGAGGGTGAGGTTTAGGGATACGGTTAGCGTGAGGTTTGGGTTTAGGTTGATGGTTAGGGTTAGTGTGAGGTTTAGTGTTAGGGTTAGGGTTAGTGTTAGGGTTAGGGTAAGTGTTAGGGTGAGGGTTAGGGTTTGGTTTATTGTTAGGGTTAGGGTTAGGGTTTAGGTTTTAGTGAGGGTGAGGATGATGTTTAGGGTTAGGTTTAGGATGAGGTTTAGGTTTAGGTTTATGGTTAGAATTAGGGTTAGGTTGATAGTGATGTTTAGGGTTAGAGTTAGGGTTTGTGATAGGGTTAGGGTTAGGGTGGGGTTTACAGTTAGGGTTAGGATTAGGGTTAGGTTGAGGGAGAGGTTTAGGGTTAGATTTAAGGTTTGTGTTAGGTGAGGGTTAGTGTTAGGGTTAGGGTTAGTGTTAGGGTTAGGTTAAGAGTTAGGGTGAGGGTTTGGGTTAGGGTGAGGGTTATGGTTAGGGTGAGGGTTAGGATGAGGGTTAGGGTTATTGTTAGGGTTCTGGTTAAGGTTAAGTTTACTGTGAGGGTGAGGATGAGGGTTAGGTTTAGGGTGAGGTTTAGGGTGAGTGTGAGGTTTAGGGTTAGTGTTAGGTTTAGGGTGAGGGTTAGGTTGAGGGTTAGGGTTAGGGTTAGGGTTAGGGTGATAGTTAGGGGGAGGGTTAGTGTTAGGGTGAGGGTTAGGTTTAGGGTTAGGGTTAGGGTGAGGGTTAAGTTTAGGATTAGGGTTAGGGTGAGGGTTAGAGTGAGGGTGAGGGTAAGGGTTAGGGTTAGGTTGAGGCTTAGGGTTAGATTTAGGGTGAGAGTTAGGGTTCGGGTTAAGTTTAGGTTTAGGGTGAGGGTTAGGGTAAGGGTTATGGTGAGGGTGAGGTTTAGGGTTAGGTTGAGAGTTAGGGTTAGGATTAGGGTTAGGTTTAGTGTGAGGGTGAGGATTAGGTTTAGGGTTAGGGTGAGGGCTAAGGTGAGGGTGAAGGTTAGAGTAAGGGTTAGGCTTAGTCTTAGGTTTAGGCTGAGTGTGAGGTTGAGGTTGAGGGTTAGGGTTAGGGTGATGGTTAGGTTTACGGTTTGGGTTAGGATGATGTTTACCTTTAGGGGGAGGTTTAGGGTGAGGATGATTGTAAGGGTAATGGTGAGGTTTAGGCTTAGGGTGATGTTTAAGATAAGGGTGAGACTTACCTTTAGGTTTAGCGTTAGGGTAAGGGTTAGGGTTAGGGTTAGGGTTAGTGTTAGATTGAGGATTAGGGTTAGGGTTAGTGTGAGGATTAGAGTGAGGATGAGGGTTAGGGTGAGGGTTAAGGTTATTGTGAGGGTTATGGTTATGGTGAGGGTTAGGGTTAGTGTTAGGGTGAGGTTTAGGTTTAGGGTGACGGTTTTAAGGTGGGGGTGATTATAAGTGTAAACATGAGGGTTAGGCTGAAGGTGAGGGTTATGGTGGGTTGAGGGTTAGGGTTAGGGTGAGGTTAGGGTTAGGGGAAGGGTGTGGGTGAGGTTTAGATTGAGGATTAGTTTTAGGGTTAGTTTGAGGTTTAGGGTGAGAATGAGGGTTATGGTTAGTGTGAGGGCTAGAGTGAGGGTGAGGGTTAGGTTTAGGTTTAGGGTGAGGTTTAGGGTTAGGGTGATGGTTAGGGTTAGTGTGAGGGTTAGTGTTAGGGTGAGGGTAAATGTTAGGGTGAGGGTTAGGGTTAGGGTTAGGGTTAGGGTTATGGTTAGGTTGAGGGTTAGGGTTAGGTTTAGGATCATTGTTAGGGTTAGTTAGGTTTACGGTTACGGTTATGGTGAGGGTGAGGGTGAGGGTTAGTGTTAGGGTTACGGTTAGTGTTAGGGTGAGGGTAAATGTTAGGGTGAGGGTTAAGGTTAGGGTGAGGGTTATGGTTAGGTTGAGGGTTAGGTTTAGGGTTAGGATGAGGTTTAGGTTTAGGGTTAGGGTTAGGGTTAGGGTTAGGGTCAGGTTGAGAGTGAGGTTTATGTTTACATTTAGGGTTAGTGTTACGGTTAGGGTGAGAGTGAGGGTTAGGGTTAGGCTTAGGCTTAGGCTTAGGCCGAGCATGAGGGTGAGGGTTAGGGTTAGGGTTAGGTGAGGGTTAGGTTTAGCGTTAGGGTGAGTGTTAGGATGAGTTTTAGTGCTAGGATTAGGGTTAGGGTGAGGACTAGGGTGAGGGTTAGGGTGAGGGTTAGGTTTAGGGTTAGGTTTAGGATTAGGGTTAATTTGAGAGTGAGAGTACGTTGTAGGGTTGGGGTTAGGCTTAGGGTTAGGGTGAGGGTTAGGGTTAGGGCTTGGTTTAGGGTCAGGGTGAGGATTAGTGTTATCTTTAGGTTTAGGGTTAGGGTTAGGTTTAGGTTTAGGGTTAGGGTTAGTGTTACAGTGAGGGTTAGGGATAGGTTTAGGGTTAGGCTTAGTGTTAGGCTGAGGGTAAGGTTGGGGGTGCGCATTCGGGTTAGGGTTAGGGTTAGGGTTAGGGTTAAGTTTGCGGTGAGGGTATGGCTGAGGGCGAGGGTTATGGTTAGGGTTAAGATTAGGGTTAGGGAAAGGGTTAGCGTTATTGTTATTGTTAGGGTTAGAGGTACAGTGAGGTTGAGGGTAAGGGTGAGGTTTAGGGTTAGGGTGAGGTTTAGGGTTAGGGTTAGGGTTAGGGTGAGGGTGAGGTTTAGGGTTATAGTTAGGATTAGGGGAAGGGTTAGGGTGAGGTTTCGGGTTAGGGTTAGTGTTAGGGTTAGGGTGAGGGTGAGGCTTAGATAGAGGTTTAGGGATAGGGTTACGTTTAGGATTAGAGTTAGAGTGAGGGTGAGTATAAGTGTTAGGGTGAGGGTTAGGCTTAGGCTTAGGATTAGGCTGAGGGTGAGGGTGGTTGTGAGGATTAGGGTTAGGGTGATGGTTTGGTTTAGGGATAGTGTTATTTTTAGGTTTAGTGTTAGAGTTACGGTGAGTGTGAGGGAGATGCTTAGGGTTAGATTTAGGGTTAGTGTTAGGGTGAGTTTAGTGTTAGTGTTAGGGTTAGTGTTAGGGTGAGGTAAGTCTTAGGATGAAGGTTTTGGTTAGGATGAGGGTTATGGTTAGGGTGAGGGTTAGGATTAGGGTAAGGTTTCTTTTTAGGTTTCGGTTTAAGGTTAAGGTTACGGTGAGGGTGAGGGTTAGGCATAGGGTTAGGGTGAGGTTTATGGTGAGGGTGAGGTTTAGGGTTAGAGGTAGGGTTAGGGTGAGGGTTAGGTAGAGGTTTAGGGTTAGAGTTAGTGTTAGGGTTAGGGTTAGGGTGAGAGTTAGAGGGAGGGTTAGGATTAAGGTTAGGGTTAGGATTTGCGTTAGCATGAGGGTGAAGGTTAGGGTTAGGATTAGTATTAGGGGTAGGGTTAGGCTGAGTGTGAAGGTTAGGGTTAGGGTTAGGCTTAGTGTTAGGCTGAGGGTGAGGGTGAGGGTTAGGGTTAGGGTGAGGGTTAGGTCAAGGGTGAGGGTTAGGTCTAGGGTTAGGCGGAGGGTTAGGATGAGGATTAGGGTTAGGATTAGGGTTAGGGTGAGTGCTAGGGTGAGGGTGAGGCTTAGGGTTAGGGTTAGAGTGAGTTTTATGGTTAGTGTTACTTTAGGGTTAGGGTGAGGGTGAGTTTTAGGGTTATAGTTAGGGTTAAAGTGAGGCTGAGGTTGAGGGTTAGGGTTCGGGTTAGGATTAGGATTAGGGTAAGGTTTCGGGTGAGTGTGAGTGTTAGGGATAGGGTTAGGTTTAGGCTTCGGGTTACACTGAGGGTGACGGTAAGGGTGAGGGTTAGGGTTATTCTTAGGGTTAGGGTGAGGGTGAATGTGTGTGTTAGAATTAGGTTTAGGGTTAGGCTTAGGGTTAGGCTGAGGGTGAGGTTGAGGGTGAGGGTTAGGGTTAGGTTGAGGGTGAGGGTTATAGTTAGGTTTAGGGTGAGGGTTAGGGTTAGGATTCTGGTTAGGGTGAGGGCTAGTTTGAGGGCGAGGTTTAGGGATAGGTTTCAGGGTGAGGTTTAGTGTTAGAGTTAAGGTTAGGGTGAGGCTGAGTCTGAGGGTTAGGGTTAGGATTAATGTTAGGCTTTGGCTTAAGATGAGGGTTAGTTTGAGGGTCAGGGTTAGGATTAGGATTAGGAGTAGGATTAGGGTTAGTGTGAGGGTGAGTGTTAGGATGAGGATTAGGGTTAGATATAGGTTGAGTGTAAGGGTTCAGGTTAGGGAGTGGGTTAGGCTTAGGGTTAGGATGAGGGTGAGGGTGAGGGTTAGGGTTGAGGTGAGGGTTAGGGTTAGGGTTTGGGTGAGGGTTAGGGTTAGGGTTAGGGTGAGGGTTAGGATGAGGATTAGGGTTAGAATTAGGGTTAGGGTGAGAGCTAGGGTGAGGGTGACTGTTAGGGTTAGTGTTTGGGTGAGGTTTAGGGTTAGGGTTAGGGTTAGGGTGAGGGTTAGGATGAGGGTTAGAGTTACAGTGAGGGTGAGGATTAGGTTTACCATGAGGGTTAGTGTTAGGATTAGGGTTAGGGTGAGGTTGAGTGTTAGCATTAGTGTTAGGGTTATGGTTAGGGTTAGGTTGAGGGTTAGGATTACTGTTATTGTTAGGTTCAGGGTTAGAGTTATGATGAGGTTGAGGGTGAGGGTGAGTGTTACGGTTAGGGTGAGGTTTAGGGTCAGGGTTAGGATTAGGGTTATTGTGAGGGTGAGGTTTATGGTTAGATTTAGGTTTAGTTGGAGGATTAGGTCGAGGGTTAGGGTTAAGGTAAGTGTTAGGATTAAGGTTAGGTTGAGGGTTAGGTTGAGGTTTAGGGTTAGGGTTAGCGTTAGTGTGAGGGTGAGTGTGAGGTTTAGGGTTAGGGTTAGGCTTAGGTTTAGGGTTAGGCTGAGGGTGAGGGTTGGGGTGAGGATTAGGGTTAGGGTGATTGTTACGTTTAGGGTTATGGTGTGGGTTAGTGTTAGGGTTAGGGTTAGAGTTAGGCTTAGGGTGAGGGTGAGGTTTCGGGGTAAACTTAGGATTAGGGTGAGGGTTAGGGTTAGAGTGAGGGTTAGGGTTGGAGGGACATTAAGGGTAAATGTCAGGTTTAGGCTGAGGGTGAGGGTTACAGTAAGGGTGAGGGTTAGGTTAGGGTGAGGGTTAGGGTTAGGGTTAGTGCGAGCATGACGATTAGATTGAGGATTAGTGTTAGGTTTAGTGTGAAGTTTAGGGTGAGGATGAGCTTTGGGGTTTAGGGCGAGGTCTAGGGAGAGTTTGAGGTTTAGGGTTAGTATTAGGGTGATGTTTATGGTTAGGGTGATGGTTAGGGTTAGTGTGAGGTTTAGTGTTAGGGTTAGGGTTAGTGTTAGGGTGAGGGTAAGGGTTAGGGTGAGGGTTAGGGTGAGGGTGAGGGTTATGTTTAGGGTGAAGTTTAGGGTTAGTGTTAGGGTTATTGTTAGTGTTAGGGTTAGGGTTAAGGTTATGGTGAGGGTGAGGTTGAGGGTTAGGATTAGGTCTAGGATGAGGTTTAGGGATAGTGTTAGGGTTAGGGTCAGGGTGAGGTTCAGTGTTAGAGTTAGTGTTAGGGTGAGGCTGAGGGTGAGGGTTAGGGTTAGGATTAATGTTAGGGTTAGGCTTAAGGTGAGGGTTAGGTTGAGGGTGAGGGTTAGGGTTAGGATTAGGAGTAGGATTAGGGTTAATGTTAGGGTAAGCCTGAGTGTTAGGGTTAGGGACAGGCTTAGGGTTAAGCTGAGGTTGAGGGTCAGGGTTAGGGTTAGGGTGAGGTTTAGGGTTAGGGTTAGGGTGAATGTGAGGGTTAGCGTTAGTGTTGGTTTTAGGATTAGGCTGAGAGTTAGGGTGTGGATTAGGGTTAGGTTTAGTGTTAGGGTGAGGTTTAGGGTTTGGGTTAGGGTTAGAGTTAGGGTTAGGGTGAGGGTGAGTTTTAGGGTTAGAGTTAGGGTTAGGGTGAGTTTTAGGTTGAGGGTTATGGTAAGGGTTAGTTTTAGGGTTAGGGTTAGGGTGAGAGTTAAGGGAAGGGTTAGGGTTAGGGTTAGGGTTAGAGTGAGGGGGAGTTGTGTGTTAGGTTTTGGTTTAGGGATAGGCTTAGTGTTAGGCTGTGGGTGAGGTTGAGGGTGAGGGTTAGGGTTAGGGGGAGGGTTAGAATGAGGGTTAGGGTTAGGATTAGGGTTAGGGTAAGTTCTAGGGTGAGTGTGAGGGTGAAGTTTAAGGTTATGGTTAGGGTTAGGGTGAGGGTGAGTGTGAGGTTTAGGGTTAGATTTAGGGTTAGGGTGAGGCTGAGTGTGAGGGTTAGAGTTAGGGTTAGGATTAGGTTTAGGGTAAGGGTTAGGGTGAGTGTGAGGGTTACGGTTATGCTTTGGGTCAGGCTGAGGGTGAGGGTGATGGTGAGGTTTAGGGTTAGTGTTAGAGTGAGAGTTAGGGTTCGTTTATGTTTAGGGTTAGGGTGAGGGTTAGAGTTACTGGGAGCGTGAGGTTTAGGGTTTGGTTGAGGGATATTGTTAGGGGTAGGGTGAGGGTTAGGGTTAGAATTAGGGTTAGCAAGAGGGTGAGTGTTAGGATTACAGTTAGAGTTAGTGTTAGGGTTAGGTTTAGGTTTAGGATTAGTGTTATTGTTAGGGTTAGTGTTAGAGTTATGGTGAGGGTGAGGTTGAGGGTGAGGGTGAGGGTTAGGGTTAGGGTTAGGGTGAGGTTTAGGGTTAAGGTTAGGATTAGGGTTAGGGTGAGATTGAGGTTTAGGTTTAGATTTAGTGTTAGTTGGAGGGTTAAGTCGAGGGTTATGGTTAGGGTTAGTTTTAGGCTTAAGGTTAGAATGAGGGTTAGGTTGAGGTTTAGGGTTAGGGTTAGGATTAGGGTTAGGATCAGGGTGAGGTTGAGGGTTAGGGTTAGGCTTAGGCTTAGGGTTAGGCTGAGCAAGAGGTTGAGGGTGAGGGTTAGTGTTAGGGTGATGGTTAGGTTTACAGTTAGGGTGAGGGTTAGGATGAGGTTTAGCGTTAGGGTGAGGGTTAGAGTGATGATAATGGTAAGGGTAAAGATGAGGTTTAGGCTGAGGTTGAGGTTTAAGATAAGGGTGAGAGTTAGGGTTAGGTTTAGGGTTAGGGTAAGGATTAGGGTTAGGTTAGGGTTAGGGTGAGGGTTAGATTGAGGATTAGGGTTAGGGTTAGTGTGAGGTTTAGGGTGAGGATGAGGGTTAGGGTTAGGGTTAGGGTGAGGTTTAGGATTAGGTTGAGGGTTAGGGTTAGTGTGAGGGTTAGTGTTAGGGTTAGGGTTAGTGTAAGGGTGAGGGTAAGTGTTAGGGTGATGGTTAGGGTTAGGGTGAGGGTTATGGTTAGGGTGAGGGTAAGGGTTAGGATTAGGGTTAGAGTGAGGTTTAGTGTTAGGGTTAGGGTTAGAGTTAGGGTTAGGGACAGGGTGGGGTTTAGGGGTACATTTAGGGTTAGGGTGAGCGTTAGGGTTAGGGTGTGGGTTAGCGTGGGGGTGACGGTAAGGGTAAAGGTGAGGGTTAGGCTGAAGGTGAGGGTTAGGATTAGGGTTAGGAGTAGGATTAGGGTTAGGGTGATCGTGAGTGTGAGGATGAGGATTAGGGTTAGATTTAGGATGAGTGTGAGGGTTCAGGTTAGGGTGTGGTTTAGGCTTAGGGTTCGGTTGAGGGTGAGGGTGAGGGTTAGAGTTAAGGTGAGGGTTAGGGTTACCGTTACCATGAGGCTTAGGTTTAGGATTAGAGTGAGGGTTAGGTTGAGGATTAGGGTTAGAATTAGGGTTAGGGTGAGGGCTAGGGTGAGGGTGAAGGTTAGGGTTAGTGTTTGGGTGAGCTTTAGGGTTAGGGTTAGGGTGAGGGTGAGGGTTAGGATGAAGGTTAGGGTTAGGCTGAGGGTGAGGATTAGGGTTAGGGTGAGGGTTAGGGTTAGGATTAGGGTTAGGGTGAGGTTGAGTGTTAGCATTAGTGTTAGGGTTATGGTTAGGGTTAGGATGAGGGTTAGGATTACTGTTATTGTTAGGTTTAGGGTTAGAGTTATGGTGAGGGTGAGGGTGAGGGTGAGGGTTACGGTTAGGGTGAGGTTTAGGGTCAGGATTAGGATTAGGGTTAGTGTGAGGGTGAGGTTTATGGTTAGATTTAGGTTTAGATGGAGGGTTAATTCGAGGGTTAGTGTTAGGGTAAGTGTTAGGATTAAGGTTAGGTTGAGGGTTAGGTTGAGGTTTAGGGTTAGGGTTAGCGTTAGGTTTAGGATTAGGGTGAGGGTGAGGGTGAATGTGAGTTTTAAGGGTAGGGTTAGGCTTATGCTTAGGGTTAGGCTGAGGGTGACGGTGGGGTTGAGGATTAGGTTTAGGGTGATGGTTAGGGTTAGGGTTATGGTGAGGGTTAGTGTTAGGGTTAGGGTTAGAATTAGGGTTAGAGTGAGGGTGAGGTTTAGGGGTAGAGTTAGGGTTAGGGTGAGGTTTAGGGTTAGAGTGAGGGTTAGGGTGGGGGTGACAGTAAGGGTAAAGGTCATGGTTAGGCTGAGGGTAAGTGTTACAGTAAGGGTGCGGGTTAGGTTTAGGGTTAGGGTGAGGGTTAGGGTTAGATTGAGGATTAGCGTTAGGGTTAGTGTGAAGTTTAAGGTGAGGATGAGGATTAGGGTTAGGGGGAGGTCTAGCGAGAGATTGAGGTTTAGCGTTAGATTTAGGGTGAGGTTTATGGTTAGGGTGATGGTTAGGTTTAGTGTGAGGTTTAGTGTTAGGGTTAGGGTTAGTGTTAGGGTGAGTGTAAGGGTTAGGGTGAGGGTTAGGGTTAGGGTGAGGGTTATATTTAGGGTGAAGTTTAGTGTTAGTGTTAGGGTTATTGTTAGTGTTAGGGTTAGGTTTAATGTTATGGTGAGGGTGAGGATGAGGGTTAGGTTTAGGTCTAGGATGAGGTTTAGGGATAGGGTTAGGGTTAGTGTGAGGTTTAGTGTTAGTGTTAGGGTTAGGGTGAGGCTGAGGGTGAGGGTTAGGGTTAGGATTAATGTTAGGGTTAGGCTTAAGTTGAGGGTTAGGTTGAGAGTGAGGGTTAGGGTTAGGATTAGGAGTAGGATTAGGGTTAGTGTTAGGGTGAGGTTTAGGGTTAGGGTTAGGGTTAGGGTTAGGGACAGGCTTAGGGTCAAGCTGAGGTTGAGGGTGAGGGTTAGGGTTACGGTGAGGTTTAGGGTTAGATTTAGGGTGGGTGTGAGAGTTAGGGTTAGGGTTAGGTTTAGGATTAGGCTTAGTGTTAGGGTGTGGATTAGGGTTAGGCTTAGTGTTAGGGTGAGGTTTAGGGTTTGGATTAGGGTTAGAGTTAGGGTGAGGGTGAGGGTGAGGTTTAGGTTTAGAGTTAGGGTTAGGGTGAGTTTTAGGTTGAGGGTTATGGTAAGGGATAGTTTTAGGGTTAGGGTGAGAGTTAGGGGAAGGGTTAGGCTTAGGGTTAGGGTTAGGTATAGGATTAAGGTTAGAGTGAGGGGGAGTGTGTGTGTTATGTTTAGGTTTAGGGATAGGCTTAGGTTAGGCTGAGGGTGAGGTTGAGGGTGAGGGTTAGGGTTAGGGGGAGGGTTAGGATGAGGGTTAGGGTTAGGATTAGGATTAGGCTAAGGTCTAGGGTGAGTGTGAGAGTGAGGTTTAAGGTTATGGTTATGGTTAGGGTTAGGGTGAGAGTGAGGTTTAGGTTAGAGTTAGGGTTTCGGTGAGCCTGAGGGTTAGGGTTAGAGTTAGGGTTAGGATTAGGTTTAGGGTAAGGGTTAGGGTGAGTGTGAGGGTTATGGTTACGCTTAGGGTCAGGCTGAGGGTGAGGGTGAGGGTGAGGGGGAGGGTTAGGTTTAGGGTTAGGGTGAGAGTTAGGTTTCGTTTATGTTTAGGGTTAGGGTGAGGCTTAGAGTTAAGAGGAGCGTGAGTTTTATGGTTATGGTTAGGGTTAGGATGAGGGTTAAGTTTAGGGTTAGGGTGAGGGTAAGGATGAGGATTAGGTTTAGCATTAGGGTTACGGTGAGGGCTAGGTTGAGGGTGAGGGTTAGGGTTAGTGTTAGGTTACGTTTTAGGGTTAGGGTTAGGGTTGGGGTGAGGGGTAGGTTGAGGGTTAGGGTTACAGTGAGGGTGAGGATTAGGGTTAGGGTGAGGGTTAGGGTTAGGATTAGGGTTAGCAAGAGGGTGAGTGTTAGGATTACAGTTAGGGTTAGGGTTAGGTTGAGGGTTAGGATTAGAGTTATTGTTAGGGTTAGGGTTAGAGTTATGGTGAGGGTAAGGGTTAGGGTTAGGGTGAGGTTTAGGGTTAGGGTTAGGATTAGGGTTAGGGTGAGGGTGAGGTTTAGGGTTAGATTTAGGGTTAGTTGTAGGGATAGGTCGAGGGTTAGGGTTAGGGTTAGTTTTAGGGTTAAGGTTAGAGTGAGGTTTAGGTCGAGGTTTAGGGTTATGGTTAGGGTTAGGGTTAGGATTAGGGTGAGGGTGAGGGTGAGGTTGAGGGTTAGGTTTAGGCTTAGGCTTAGGCTTAGGGTTAGGCTGAGCGTGAGCTTGAGGGTGAGGGTTAGGGTTAGGGTGATGTTTAAGTTTACGGTTAGGGTGATTGTTAGGATGAGGTTTAGCGTTAGGGTGAGGGTTAGGGTCATTATGATGGTAACTGTAAAGATGAGGTTTAGGCTGAGGTTGCGGGTTAAGATAAGGGTGAGGGTTAGGGTTAGGTTTAGGGTTAGGGTAAGGATTAGTGTTAGGTTAGGATTAGGGTGAGGGTTAGATTGAGGATTAGTGTTAGGGTTAGTGTGACGTTTAGGGAGAGGATGAGGGTTAGGGTTAGGGTTAGGGTGAGGTTTAGGATTAGGGTGAGGGTTAGGGTTAGTGTGAGGGTTAGTGTTAGGGTTAGGGTTAGTGTTAGGGTGAGGGTAAGTGTTAGGGTGATGGTTAGGGTTAGGGTAAGGGTTATGGTTAGGGTGAGGGTAAGGGTTAGGATTAGGGTTAGAGTGAGGTTTAGTGTTAGGGTTAGGGTTAGAGTTACGGTTAGGGAGAGGGTGAGGTTTAGGGGTACATTTAGGGTTAGGGTGAGGTTAGGGTTAGGGTGCGGGTTAATGTGGGGGTGATGGTAAGGGTAAAGATGTGGGTTAGGCTGACGGTTTGGGTTAGGATTAGGGTTAGGAGTAGGATTAGGGTTAGGGTGATCGTGAGTGTGAGGATGAGGATTAGGGTTAGATTTAGGGTGAGTGTGAGGGTTCGCGTTAGGGTGTGAGTTAGGCTTAGGGTTAGGATGAGGGTGAGGGTGAGGTTTAGGGTTAAGGTGAGGGTTAGGGTTAGGATTACCATGAGGGTTAGATTTAGGGTTAGGGTGAGGGTTAGGTTGAGGATTAGGGTTAGAATTAGGGTTAGGGTGAGGGCTAGGGTGAGGGTGATGGTTAGGGTTAGTGTTTGGGTGAGCTTTAGGGTTAGGGTTAGGGTGAGGGTAAGGTTTAGGATGAAGGTTAGTTTTAAGATGAGGGTGAGGATTAGGGTTAGGGTGAGGATTAGGGTTAGGATTAGGGTTAGGGTGAGGTTGAGGGTTAGCATTAGTGTTAGGGTTATGGTTAGGGTTAGGTTGAGGGTTAGGATTATTGTTATTGTTAGGTTTAGGGTTAGAGTTATGGTGAGGGTGGTGGTGAGGGTGAGTGTTACGGTTAGGGTGAGGGTTATGTTTAGGGTGAAGGTTAGGGTTAGTGTTAGGGTTATTGTTAGGGTTAGGGTTAGGGTTAAGGTTATGGTGAGGGTGAGGATGAGGGTTAGGTTTAGGTCTAGGATGAGGTTTAATGATAGGGTTTTGGTTAAGCTTAGGGTTAGGGTGAGGTTTAGTGTTAGTGTTAGGGTTAGGGTGAGGCTGCGGGTGAGGTTTAGGGTTAGGATTAATGTTAGGGTTAGGCTTAAGGTGAGGGTTATGTTGAGAATGAGGGTTAGGGTTAGGATTATGAGTAGGATTAGGTTTAGTGTTAGGGTGAGGGTTAGGGTTAGGGTTAGGGTTAGGGTTAGGGACAGGCTTAGGGTCAAGCTGAGGTTGAGGGTGAGGGTTAGGGTTAGGGTGAGGTTTAGGGTTAGGGTTAGGTTGAGTGTGAGGATTAGGGTTAGGTTTAGGCTTACGATTAGGCTTAGTGTTAGGGTGTGGATTAGGGTTAGGCTTAGTGTTATGGTGAGGTTTACGGTTTGGATTAGGGTTAGAGTTAGGGTTAGCGTGAGGGTGAGTTTTAGGGTTAGAGTTAGGGTTAGGGTGAGGTTTAGGTTGAGGGTTATGGTAAGGGTTAGTTTTAGGGTTATGGTTAGGGTGAGAGTTAGGGGAAGGGTTAGGAATATTGTTAGGGTTAGGTATAGGATTAAGGTTAGAGTGAGGGGGAGTGTGTGTGTTAGGTTTAGGTTTAGGGATAGGCTTAGGTTAGGCTGAGGGTGAGATTGAGGTTGAGGGTTAGGGTTAGGGGGAGGGTTAGGATGAGGGTTAGCGTTAGGAATAGGGTTAGGGTAAGGTCTAGGGTGAGTGTGAGGGTGAGGTTTAAGGTTATGGTTAGGGTTAGGGTGAGGGTGAGGGTGAGGTTTAGGTTAGAGTTAGGGTTACAGTGAGGCTGAGGGTGAGGGTTAGAGTTAGGGTTAGGATTAGGTTTAGGGTAAGGGTTAGGGTGAGTGTGAGGGTTATGGTTACACTTAGGGTCAGGCTGAGGGTTAGGGTGAGGGTGAGACTTATGGTTTGGGTGAGGGTTAGGGTTAGGGTTAGGGTGAGAGTTAGGGTTCGTTTATGTTTAGGGTTAGGGTGAGGGTTAGAGTTACGGTGTGCGTGAGGTTTAGGGTTTGGTTGAGGGTCAGGGTTAGGATTAGGGTTAGGGTGAGGGTTAAGGTTAGGGTTAGGGTGAGGGTAAGGATGAGGAGAAGGTTTAGCATTATGGTTAGGTTGAGGGCTAGGTTGAGGGTGAGGGTTAGGGTTAGTGTTAGGTTAAGGTTTAGGGGTAGGGTTAGGGTTAGGGTGAGGGTTAGGTTGAGGGTTAGGGTTACAGTAAGGGTGAGGATTAGGGTTAGGGTGAGGGTTTGGGTTAGGTTTAGGGTAAACCTGAGGGTGAGTGTTAGGATTACACTTATGGTTAGGGTTAGGGTTAGGTTGAGGGTTAGGAGTAGTGTTATTGTTAGGGTTATGGTTAAAGTTATGATGAGGGTGAGGGTGAGAGTGAGGGTTAGGTTTACAGTTAGGGTGAGGTTTAGGGTTAGGGTTAGGATTAGGGTTAGGGTGAGGGTGAGGTTTAGGGTTAGATTTAGGGTTAGTTGGAGGGTTAGATCGAGGGATAGGTTTAGGATTAGTTTTAGGGTTAAGGTTAGGGTGAGAGTTAGGTTGAGGTTTAGGGTTATGGTTAGGGTTAGGGTTAGGATTAGGGTGAGGGTGAGGGTGAGGTTGAGGGTTAGGCTTAGGCTTAGGCTTAGGCTTAGGGTTAGGCTGAGCGTGAGCTTGAGGGTGAGGGTTATGGTTAGGGTGATGTTTAAGTTTACGGTTAGGGTGAGTGTTAGGATGAGGTTTAGCGTTAGGGTGAGTGTTAGGGTGATGATGATGGTAAAGGTAAAGATGAGGTTTAGGCTGAGGTTGAGGGTTAAGATACGGGTGAGGGTTAGGGTTAGGTTTAGGGTTAGGGTAAGGGTTATGGTTACGGTTAGAGTTAGGGTGAGGTTTAAATTGAGGATTAGGGTTAGGGTTAGTGTGAGGTTTAGGGTGAGGATGAGGGTTAGGGTTAGGGTTAGGGTGAGGTTTAGGATTAGGGTTAGGGTGAGGGCTAGGGTGAGGGTTATTGTTAGGGTTATGGTTAGTGTTAGAGTGAGGTTAAATGTTAGGTTGAGTGTTAGGGTTAGGGTGAGGGTTAGGATTAGGGTGAGGGTGAGGGTTAGGATTAGGATTAGATTGAGGTTTAGTGTTAGGGTTAGGGTAAGTGTTAGGGTTAGGGAGAGGGTGAGGCATAGGGGTACATTTAGGGTTAGGGTGAGGTTTAGGGTTTGGGTGCGGGTTAACGTGGGGGTGACGGTAAAGGTAAAGGTGAGGGTTAGGCTGAGGCTGAGGGTTACGGTAACGGTGAGTGTTAGGGTTAGGGTGAGGGTCAGTGCTAGCGTTAGGGTGAGGTTGGGAGTTCGATTGAGGATTAGTGTTAGGGTTAGTGTGAGATTTATGGAGAGGATGAGGGTTGGGGTTACCCTGAATTCTAGTGTGAGTGTGAGGGTTAGGTTTAGTGTTAGGGTGAGGATTAGGTTTAGGGTGATATTTAGGATTAGTGTGAGAGTTAGTGTTAGGATTAGGGTTAGTATTAGGGTGAGGGTAAGTGTTAGGGTGAGGTTTAGGGTTAGGGTGAGTTTTATGATTAGGGTGAGGGTTAGGGTTAGTATAAGTTTAAGGGGGAGGACTAGGCTAAGGGTTAGGCTGATGGTTAGGGTTAGGGATAGGGATAGGTTTAGGATTAGGGTTAGGGTGAGGGTTAGGACTAGGGTTATGGTTAGGCTCAGAGTTAGGATGAGGTTTAGGGTTATGGTTTGGGTTAGGGTGAGGGTGAGGCTGAGGATTAGGGTTAGGTTTAGGGTTAGGTTTGGGTTAGGTTTAGCGTCAGTGTTAGTGTTAGGGTTAATGTTAGGGATCCAGTGAGGGTTGGGATTAGGGTTAGTATTAGGTTTAGGCTTAGAGTTAGGGTGAAGGTTAGAATGAAGATTAGGCTTACGATTAGAGATAGGGTCAGGGCTAGGGTGAAGGTGAGGATTAGCGTTAGTGTTAGGGTAAGATTTAGGGTTAGTGTTAGAGTTAGGGTGAGGGTTAGGATGAGCGTTAGGGTTACAGTGAGGATGAGGGTTAGGGTGAGGGTGAGGATTAGGGTTAGTTTTAGGGTTAGGGTGAGGTTGAGTGTTAGCATTAGGGTTAGGGTTATGGTTAGGGTTAGGTTTAGGGTTAGGATTACTGTTATTGTTAGAGTTAGGGTTAGAGTTATGGTGAGGGTGAGGGTGAGGGTGAGTGTTAAGTTTAGGGTGAGGTTTAGGGTTAGGGTTAGGATTAGGGTTAGGGTGAGGGTGAAGTTTATGATTAGATTTAGGTTTAGTTGGAGGCTTAGGTGGAGAGTTAGTGTTATGGTAAGTGTTAGGGTTAAGTTTAGGTTGAGGGTTAGGTTGAGGTTTAGGGTTAGGGTTAGAATTAGTTTTAGAATTAGGGTAAGGGTGAGGGTGAGGGTGAGGTTTAGCGTTAGGCTTAGGCCTAGTTTTAGGGTTAGGCTGAGGGTGAGGGTGGGGGTGAGGATTAGGGTTAGGGTGATGGTTAGTGTTAGGGTTAGGTTTAGAGTTAGGGTTAGGGTGAGGGTTACGGTTAGGATTAGGGTTAGTGTGAGGTTGAGTGTTAGCATTAGGGTTACGGTTAGGGATAGGATTAAGTTTAGGGTTAGGATTATTGTTATTGTTAGGGTTAGGGTTAGAGTTATGATGAGGGTGAGGGTTGGGGTGAGGGTTAGGGTTAGGGTTAGGGTGAGGTTTAAGGTGAGGGTTAGGATTAGAGTGAGGGTGAGGGTGAGGTTTAGGTTAGATTTAGGTTTAGTTGGAGGGTTAGGTCGAGGGTTAGGGTTAGGGTTAGTGTTAGGTTTAAAGTTAGGGTCACGGTTAGGTTGAGGTTTAGGGTTAGGGTTAGGTTTAGGGTTAGGATTAGGGTTAGGGTGAGGTTGAGTGTGAGGTTTAGGGTTAGGGTTAGGCATAGGCTTATGGTTAGGCTGAGGGTGAGGGTTGGGGTGAGGATTATGGTTAGGGTGATGGTTAGGGTTAGGGTTATGGTGAGGGTTAGTGTTAGGGTTAGGATTAGAGTTAGTGTTAGGGTGTGGGTGAGGTTTAGGGGTAGAGTTAGGGTTAGGGTGAGGGTTAGCGTTAGAGTGAGGGTTAGGGTGGGGGTGACGGTAAGGGTAAAGGTGAGTGTTAGGCTGAGGGTGAGGGGTACAGTAAGGGTGAGGGTGAGGGTTAGGGTGAGCATTAGGGTGAGGGTTAGGGTGAGGGTGAGGGTTAGATTGAGGATTACTGTTAGGGTT
Organism: Dipodomys merriami; assembly: GCF_024711535.1. Lineage (NCBI taxonomy): Eukaryota > Metazoa > Chordata > Mammalia > Rodentia > Heteromyidae > Dipodomys > Dipodomys merriami. Next base: position 18,421 of record NW_027203725.1, on the reverse strand, counting down.
AGTGTGAAGTTTAGGGTGAGTATGAGGGTGAGGGCTAGGGAGAGGGTGACGTTTAGGGTTCAGGTTAGAGTGAGGTTTAGGGTTAGGTTGATGGTTAGGGTTAGTGTTAGGGTTAGGGTTAGTGTAAGGGTGAGGGTAAGTCTTAGGGTGAAGTTTAGCGTTAGGGTGAAGGTAAATGTTAGGGTGAGGGTTAGGATTAGGGTGAGGGTTATGCTTAGGGTGAGGGTTAGGGTTATGGTTAGGGTTATCATTAGGGTTAGGGTTAAGATTATGGTGAGGGTGAGGGTGAAGGTTAGGTTTAGGGCTAGGAAGAAGTTTAGGGATAGGGTTCTGGTTAGGGTTAGGGTCAGGGTGAGATTTAGTGTTAGATTTAGGGGTAGGGTGAGGCTGAGGGTGAGGGTTAGGGTTAGGATTAATGTTAGGGTTAGGCTTAAGGTGAGGGTTAGGTTGAGGGTGAGGGTTAGGGTTAGGGTGAGGAGTAGGATTAGGGTTAGGGTTAGGGTGAGTTTGAGGGTTAGGGTTAGGGTTAGGGATAGGCTTAGGGTTAGGCTAAGGTTGAGGGTTAGGTTTAGGGTTAGGGTGAGTTTTAGGGTTAGGGTTAGGGTGAGTGAGAGGGTTAGGGTTAGGCTTAGGTTTAGGATTAGCCTGAGGGTGAGGGTGTGGGTTAGGATTAGGGTGAGGGTGAGGGTTAGTTTGACAGTTAGGGTTAGGGTTAGGGTGAGGTTTAGGGTTAGGTTTAGGATTAAGGTTAGGGTGAGGGTGAGGTTTATGATTAGATTTAGGTTTAGTTGGAGGCTTAGGTCGAGGGTTAGGGTTAGGGTTAATGTTAGGGTGAGGTTTATGGTTTGGATTAGGGTTAGAATTAGGGTTATGTTGAGGGTGAGGTTTAGGGTTAGAGTTAGTGTTGGGGTGAGGTTTAGGTAGAGGGTTATGATAAGGGTTAGTTTTAGGGTTAGTGTTACGGTAAGAGTTAGGGGGACGGTTAGGATTAGGGTTAGGTTTAGGGATAGGATTAGGGCTAGAGTGATGGGGAGGGTGTGTGTTAGGTTTAGGTTTAGGGTTAGGCTTAGGATTAGGCAGAGGTTGAGATTGAAGCTGAGCCTTAGGGTTATGGGGAGGGTTAGAATGAGGGTTAGGGTAAGGATTAGGGTTAGGATAAGGGCTAGGGTGAATGTGAGGGTGAGGTTTAAGGTTATGGTTAGGGTTAGGGTTAGGGAGATTGTGAGGTTTAGGGTTAGAGTTAGGGTTAGGGTGAAGCTGAGGGTGAGGGTTAGGGTTAGGGTTAGGATTAGGATTAGGCTATGGTTTAGGGTGAGTGTGAGGGTTACAGTTAGGCTTAGGGTTAGGCTGAGTGTGAGGGTGATGGTGAGGGTTAGGGTTACTGTGAGCGTGAGGATTAGGGTTAGGTTGAGGGTTAGGTTTAGGGTTAGGGTTAGGGTGAGGGTTAAGGTTAGGGATAGGGTGAGGGTAAGCATAAGGATAAGGGTAAGGATTAGGGTTAAGGTGAGGGCTAGGTTGAGGGTGAGGGTTAGGTTTAGTGTTAGATTAAGGTTTAGGGTTAGGGTTAGGGTTAGGGTGAGGGTTAGGTTGAGGGTTAGGGTTAAGGTGAGGGTGAGGATTAGGGGTAGGGTGAGGGTTAGGTTTAGGATTAGGGTTAGCATGAGCGTGAGTGTTAGCATTACAGTTAGGGTTAGGGTTAGGGTTAGGTTTAGGGTTAGGATTAGTGTTATTGTTAGGGTTAGGGTTAGAGTTATGATGAGGGTGAGGGTGAGGGTGAGGGTTAGGCTTAGGGTTAGGGTGAGGTTTATGTTAGGATTAGGATTAGGGTTAGGGTGAGGGTGAAGTTTAGGTTAGATTTAGGGTTAGTTGCAGGGTGAGGTTGAGGGTTAGGGTTAGGGTTAGTTTTAGGGTTAAGGTTAGGGTGAGAGTTAGGTTGAGGTTTAGGGTTATGGTTAGGGTTAGGGTTAAGTGTAGGGTGAGGTTGAAGGTGAAGGTGAGTGTGTGGGTTAGGCTTAAGCTTAGGCTTAGGGTTAGGCTGAGGGTGACAGTGGGGTTGAAGATTAGGTTTAGGGTGATGGTTAAGGTTGGGGCTAGGGTGAGGGTTAGGATGAGGGTTAGGTTTAGGTTTAGTGTTAGGGTGAGTGCTAGGTTGAGGGTCAGGGTTAGGGTAAGGATTAGGCTTAGTTTTAGGGTTAGGCTGAGCATGAGGTTGAGGTGAGTGTTAGGGTTAGGGTGATGGTTAGGTTTACAGTTAGGGTGAGGATTAGGATGAGGTTTAGGGTTAGGGTGAGTGTTAGGGTGAGGATGTTGGTAAGGGTAAAGGTTAGGTTTAGGCTGAGGGTGAGGGTTAAGATAAGGGTGAGGGATAGGGTCAGGTTTAGGGTTAGGGAAAGGGTTAGGGTTAGGGTTAGGGTGAGGGTCAGATTAAGGACTAGGGTTAGGGTTAGTGTGATGTTTATGGTAAGGATGAGTGTTAGGGAGAGGGTTAGGGTTAGTGTGGGGGTTATGATTAGGGTGAGGATTAGGGTAAGGGTGAGGTTTAGTGTTAGGGTTAGGGTTAGAGTTAGGGTTAGGGTGAGGGTGAGGTTTAGAGGCAGAGTTAGGGTTAGGGTGAGGGTTAGGGTAAGGTTTAGGGAGGGGGGGTGATGTTAATGTTAAACGTGAGGTTTAGGCTGAGGGTGCGAGTTACAGTGGAGTGAGGGATAGGGTTAGGGTTTGGGGAAGGGTATGGGTGAGTGTTAGGGTTAAGGTGATGGTTAGGGTTAGTGTGAGGGTTAGTGTTAAGGTTAGGGTTAGTGTTAGGGTGAGGGGAAGTGTTAGGGTGAGGGTTAGGGTGTGGGTGAGGGTTATGTTTAGGTTGAGGGTTAGGGTTAGGGATCGGGTTATTGTTAGGTTTAGGTTTAGGGTTAGGGTTACAGTGAGTTTGAGGGTGAGGGTTAGGTTTAGGGTTAGGATGAGGTTTAGATTTAGGGTTAGGGTTAGTTAGAGTTAGGGTGAGAGTGACGTTTACGGTTAGAGTTAGGGTTAGTGTTAGGGTGAGGTTTAGGGTGAGGGTTGAGTTTAGGGTCAGGCTTAGGCTTAGGCTTAGGCCGAGCATGAATGTGACGGTTAGGGTTAGGGTTAGGGTGAGGGTTATGTTTAGGATTAGGGTGTGGGTTAGGATGAGGTTTAGAGTTAGGATTAGGGTTAGGGTGAGGGTTAGGGTGTCGGTTAGGTTTAGGGATAGGGATAGTTTTAGGATTAGGGTTAGAGTGAGGGTGAGTGTGAGGGTTAGGGTTAAGGTTAGGCTTAGGTTTAGGCTGAGGTTTAGGGTTAGGGTTTGGGTTAGGGTGGGCGTGAAGCTGAGGATTAGGGTTAGGTTTAGGGTTAGGGTTAGGTTTAGGTTTAGGGTTAGGGTTAGGGTTAGGGTTCAGGTGAGGGTTAGGGTTAGGGTTAGGATTAGGCTTAGGGTTAGGCTGAAGATGAGGGTGGGAGTGAGGATTAGGGTTAGGGTTAGGGTTAGGTTTATTTTTAGTGTTAGGTTTGCGGTGAGGGTGTGGCTGAGGATGAGGGTTATGTTTAGGGTTAGGGTTAGGGTAAGTGTTAGTGTTAGGGTTAGGATTAGATCTATGGTGAGGTTGAGGGTGAAGGTGAGGGTTAGGGTTAGGGTGAGGGTGTGGTTTAGGGTTAGAGTTAGGGTTAGGGGGAGGGTTAGGTTGAGGTTTAGGGTTAGGGTTAGTGTTATGGTTAGGGTGAGGGTGAGGGTTAGGTTGAGGTTTAGGGATAGGGTTAGGTTTAGGATTAGGGTTAGGGTGAGTGTGAGTGTGAGGGTTAGGGTGAGAGTTAGGCTTAGGCTTAGGGTTCGGTTGAGGATGAGGATGTGGGTGAGGATGAGGGTTAGGGTGATGGTTCGGTTTAGGTTTAGTGTTATTGTTAGGGTTAGGGTTAGAGTTACCCTGAGGGTGAGGTTGGGGTTGAGTGTTATGTTTAGGGTTAGGGTGGGGATTAGGGTTAGTATTAGGGTTACGTTGAGGGTGAGTTTTAGGGTTAGATATAGGGTTAGGGGTTGTTTAGGGTGAGGGTTAGAGTTAGGGTAAGTGTTATGGTTAGGGTTAGAGTGAGGGTTAGATTGAGGATTAGGTTTAGGGTTAGTGTGAGGTTTAAGGTGAGGATGAGAATTAGGGTTAGGATCAGGAGGAGGGTTAGAATTAGGGTTAGGGTGAGGGCTAGGGTGAGGGTGAGGGTTAGGTTTAGGGTTAGGGTTAGGGTGAGGTTTAGGATTAGGGTGAGGGTTAGTGTTAGTGTGTAGGTTCGTCTTAGTGTTAGGGTGAGTGTTAGGGTGGGAGTAAGTGTTAGGGTGAATGTTAGGGTTAGGGTGAGGGTTATGGTTAGGGTGAGGGTTAGGGTTAGGTTTAGGGTTAGGGTGAGGGTTTGGGTTATTGTTAGGCTTTGGCTTAGGCTTAGGCTTAGGCCGAGCATGAGGGTGAGGTTTAGGGTTAAGGTTAGGGTTAGGGTGAAGGTTAGGATGAGTTTTATGGTTAGGATTAGGGTTAGGGTGAGGGCTATGATGAGTGTTAGTGTGAGGGTTAGAGTTAGGGCTAAGGTTAGGTTTAGGATTAGGGTAAGGGTGAGTTTGAGTGTGAGGGTTAGGTTAGGGTTAGGGTTAGGCTTAGATTTAGGGTGATGGTTAGGGCTAGGGTTTGGGTTAGGGTGACGGAGAGGCTGAGGATTAGGGTTAGGTTTTGTGTTAGGTTTAGAGTTAGGGTTAGTTTTAGGGTTAGGGTTAGTGTAAGGGTTAAGTTTTGGGTTAGAGTTAGGGTTAGGGTTAGGCTTAGGCTTAGGCTTAGGCTGAGGGTGAGTTTGGGGGTGAGGTTTAGGGTTATGGTTAGGGTTAGGCTTGGGGTTAGGTTTATTTTTAGTCTTATGGTTAGGGTTAAGTTTGAGGTGACGGTGAGGCTGAGGGTGAGGGTTATGGTTAGGGTTAGGTTTAGGGTTAGTGCTATTTTAGGGTTAGGGTGAGAGTTACAGTGAGGTTTAGGGTGAGGGTGAAGGTTAGGTTTAGGGTGGGGTTTAGAGTTAGGGTTAGGGTTAGGGTGAGGGTGAGGTTTAGGGTTAGAATTAGGGTTACGGGGTGGGTTAGGGTGAGGTTTAGGTTTAGGTTTAGGGTTAGGGTTAGTCTTAGGGTGAGGATAAGTGTTAGGGTGAGGGTATGGGTTTGGGTGAGCGTTATGATTAGGGTGAAGGTTAGGATTAGGGTTAGGGTTATTGTTAGGGTTAGGTTTAGGGTTATGGTTGCGCTGAGATTGAGGGTGAGGGTGAAATTTAGGGTTAGATATAGGGTTAGGGTGAGGGTTAGGGTGAGGGTTAGGGTGAGGGTTAGGGTTAGGCTTAGTTTGAGGGTGAGGGTTAGGTTGAGGTTTAGGGTTAGGGTTAGGGTTAGAGTTAGTGTGAGGGTTAGTGTTAGGGTTAGGGTTAGTCTTAGGGTGAGGGTAAGTGTTAGGGTGAGGATATGAGTTAGGGTGAGGGTTGATGTTAGTGTGAGGGTATGGGTTAGGGTGAGGGTCATGGTTAGGGTGAGGGTTAGGATTAGGGTTAGGGTTATTGTTAGGGTTAGATTTAAGGGTATGTTTGCGGTGAGGGTGAGGGTTAGGGTTAGGGTGAGGTTTAGGTTTTGGGTTAGGGTTAGAGTTAGGGTTAGAGTGAAGGTGAGGTTTAGGGTTAGGGTTAGGGTTAGGGTTAGGGTTAGGTTGTGGGTTAGGGTTAGGGTTAGTGTTAGGGTTAGGGTTAGGTGAGAGTTAGGGAGAGGGTTAGGATTAGGGTTAGTTTTAGGGATAGGATTAGGGTTAGGGTGAGGGTGAGTGTGTGTGTTAGGGTTAGGTTTAGGTTTAGGCTTAGGGTTAGGCTGAGAGTTAGGTTGAGGTTGAGGGTTAGGGTTAGGGGGAGGGTTAGGATGAGGGTTAGGGTTAGGATTAGGGTTAGGGTAAGGGCTAGGGTGAGGGTGAGGTTTAGTGTTAGGGTTAGGGTGAGGTTTAGGGTTAGGATTATGGTTAGGGTGAGGGTGAGGTTTAGTGTTAGAATTAGGGTTAGGGTGAGGCTGAAGGTGAGGGTTAGGGTTATCGTTAGTGTTAGTGTTAGTGTTAGGTTTAGGTTTAGGTTTAGGGTGAGGTTGAGGGTGAGGGTGAGTGTTAGGTTTAGGGTTAGGGTTAGGGTTAGGGTGAGTGTGAGGGTTAGGTTTAGGGTTAGGGTGAGGGTTAGGGTTAGTGTTATGAGGAGGGTTAGGATGATGGTTAGGGTTAGGATTAGGGTTAGGGTGAGGGCTAGGGTGAGTGTGAGGTTTAGGGTTAGGGTTAGGGTGAGGTTTAGGTTTAGGGTTAGAGTTAGGGTTAAGGTGAGGCTGAGGATGAGGGTTAGGGTTAGGGTTAGGATTAGGATTAGGGTAAGGTTTAGGGTGAGCATGAGGGTTAGGGTTAGGGTTAGGGTTATTCTTAGGGTTACACTGATTGTGAGGGTGAGGGTGAGGCTTAGGGTTAGGATTAGGGTTAGGGTGAAGGTGAGCATGTGTGTTAGGGTTAGTTTTAGGGGTAGGCTTAGGGTTAGGCTGAGGGTGAGGTTGAGGGTGAAGGTTAGGTTTAGGGTGAGGGTTAGGGTAAGGGTTAGAGGGAGGGTTAGGATGAGGGTTAGGGTTAGGATTAGGGTTAGGGTGAGGGCTAGGGTGAGGGTGAGGTTTAAGATTAGGGTTAGGGTGAGTGTTGGGGTTAGGGTTAGGTTAAGAGTTTTGGTTCTGGATAAGTATAGGTTTAGGTTAAGGGTTACAGTGAGCTTGAGGCTTAGGCTTAGGGTTAGGGTTAGGCTAGGTTTAGGCTGAGGGTGAGGATGAGGCTGAGGGTTAGGGTTAGGGTGAGTGTTAGGGTTTGGGTTACGGTGAGAGTTAGGGTTCGCTTTAAGTTTAGGGTTAGGATGAGTGTTAGGGTTAGGGTTATGGTGAGCGTGAGGGTTAGGTTTAGGTTGACCATTAGGGTAGGAGATAGGGTTAGGTTGAGTGTTAGTGTTAGGGTGAGGGTGAGGGTTAAGATGAGGATTAGGGTTCAGATTAGAGTTAGGGTGAGGGCTAGGTTGAGGGTGATGTTTAGGGTTAGTTTTAGGTTGAGGTTGAGGTTTAGGGTTAGGGTTAGCGTGAGGGTTTGGATCAGAGTTAGGGTTACGGTGATGTGAGGGTTAGGGTTAGGTTGAGGGTTAGGGTTAGAATTAGGGTTAGGGTGAGGGTGAGTATTAGGATTAGGGTTAGGCTTAGGGTTAGGGTTAGGGTTAGGTTTAGGATTAGTATTATTGTTAGGGTTAGGGATAGAGTTACAGTGAGGGTGAGGTTGAGGGTTAGGGTTAGGTTTAGGGTGAGGTTTAGGGTTAGTGTTAAGATTAAGGTTAGGGTGAGATTGAAGTTTAGGGTTAGATTAAGGGTTAGGGGGAGGGATAGGTCTAGGTTTAGGGTTAGGGTTAGTGTTAGGGTTAAGGTTAGGGTGAGGGTGAGGGTGAGGGTGAGGGTTAGGTTTACGGTTAGGCTTATGCTTAGGGTTAGGCTGAGGGTGAGTGTGGGTTTGAGGATTAGGGTTAGGGTTATGGTTAGGATTAGGGTTAGGGTGAGGGCTGGGGAGAGGGTGAGGTTTAGGGTAAGTCTTAGGCTTATGCTAAGGATTAGGCTGAGCATGAGGTTGAGTGTGAGGGTTAGTGTTAGCATGATGGTTAAGTTTATGGTTAGGGTGAGGGTTAGGAAGAGGTTAGGGTTAGGGTGTGGTTTAGGGTGAGGATGATGGTAAGGGTAAAGTTGACTTAGGCTGAAGGTGAGGGTTAAGATAAGGGTGAGGGTTAGGGTTAGGTTTAGGGTTAGGGTAGGTTTAGGTTTAGGTTTAGCGTGTGGGTTATATTGAGGATTCGGTTTAGGGTTAGGGTGAGGGTTATGGTTAGGGTGAGGGTTAGGGTTCGGTTTAGGATTATTGTTAGTGTTAGGGTTAGGGTTACGGTTATGGTCAGGGTGAGGGTGAGGGTTAGGGTTAGGGTGAGGTTTAGTGTTAGAGTTAGGGTGAGGTTGAGGTTTAGGGGTAGAGTTAGGGTTAGGGTGAGGGTTGGGGTTAGTGTGCGGGTTAGGGTGGGGGTGACGGTTAGAGTATAGGTGAGGGTTAGGCTGAGAGTGAGGGTTACGGTAAGGGTTAGGGTTAGGGTTAGGGTGAGGGTTGGGATTAGGGTTAGGCTTAGGCTTAGGCCCAGCTTGAGGGTGAGGGTTAGGGTTCAGGATTGGGTGAGGGTTAGGGTTAGGGTTAGGGTGAGGGTTATGATGAGGTTTAGGGTTAGGATTAGCGTTAGGGTGAGTGCTAGGGTGAGGTTTAGGGTGAGGGTTAGTGTTAGGGATAGGGTTAGGGTTACGATTAGGGTTAGGGTAAGGGTGAGTGTCAGGGTTAGGGTTATGGTTAGGCTTAGAGTTAGGGTTAGGGTTAGGGTTAGGGTTTGGGTTAGGCTGAGGTTGAGGCTGAGGATTAGGGTTAGGTTTAGGGTTAGGTGTAGGGTTGTGTTTAGGTTTAGGGTTAGTATTAGGGTTAGGGTTAGGGATACGGTGAGGGTTAGTGTTAGGGTTAGGCTTAGGGCTAGGCTTTGGGTTAGGCTGAGGTTGAGGGTGGAGTTGAGGATTAGGGTTAGGGTGATGGTTAGGATTAGGGTTAGGGTGAGGGCTGGGGAGAGGGTGAGGTTTAGGGTAAGACTTAGGCTTAGGCTTAGGGTTAGGCTGTGCATCAGGTTGAGTGTGGGGGTTAGGGTTAGCATGATGGTTAGGATTACCATTAGGTTGAGGGTTAGGATGAGGTTAGGGTTAGGGTTTGGGTTAGGGTTAGGATGATGGTAAGGGTAAAGGGGAGGTTTAGGCTGAGGGTGAGGATTAAGATAAGGGTGAAGGTTAGGGTTAGGATTAGGGTTAGGGTAGGGTTAGGTTTAGGGTAAGGGTGAGGGTTACATTGAGGATTAGGTTTAGGGTTAGGGTGAGGGTTATGGTTAGGGTGAAGGTTAGGGTTCGGGTTAGGGTTATTGTTAGAGTTAGGGTTAGAGTTACAGTGAGGTTGAGGGTGAGGGTGAAGGTTAGGTTTAGGGTGGGGTTTAGAGTTAGAGTTAGGGTTGGGTGAGGGTGAGGTTTAGGGTTAGAATTAGGGTTACGGGGTGGATTAGGATGAGGTTCAGGTTTAGGGTTAGTGTTAGAGTTAGGTTGAGGGTGAGGATTAGGTTGAGGTTTTGGGATAGGGTTAGGTTTAGGATTAGGGTTAGGGTTAGGGTGAGTGTGAGGGATAGGGTGAGGGTTAGGCTTAGGCTTAAGGTTAGGCTCAGGGTGAGGGTGGGAGTGAGGATTAGGGTTAGGGTGATGTTTCGGGTTAGGGTTAGTGTTATTGTTAGGGTTAGTGTTATAGTTACGGTGAGGGTGAGGGTGCGGTTGAGGGTTAGGGTTAGGGTGGGATTTAGGGTTAGGTTTATGGTGAGGGTGAGGTTTACGGTTAGATATAGGGTTAGGTTGAGGGTTAAGGAGAAGATTAGGATGAGGGTTAGGGTTAAGGTTAGTGTTAGGGTTAGGTTGAGGGTGAGGGTTAGGTTGAGGTTTAGGGTTAGGATTAGGGTTAGGCTTAGTATGTGGGTTAGTGTTAGCGTTAGGGTTACTCTAACGGTGAGGGTAAGTGTTAGGGTGAGGGTATGGGTTAGGGTGAGGGTTATGGTTAGTGTGAGGTTTAGGATTAGGGTTAGAGTTATTGTTAGGGTTAGGGTTAGGGTTAAGGTGAGAGTGAGGGTGTGGTTGAGGGTTAGGTTTAGGGTGGGGTTTAGAGTTAGGGTTAGGGTTAGGGTTAGGGTGAGGGTGAGGTTTAGGGTTAGATATAGGGTTAGGATGAGGGTTAGGGTTAGCGTTAGTGTTAGGGTTAGGGTTAGGTGAGAGATAGGAAGAGGATAAGGATTGGAGTTAGTCTTAGGGATAGGATTAGGGTTAGGGTGAGGGTGAGTGTGTGTGTTAGGGTTAAGTTTAGGTTTAGACTTAGCGTTAGGCTGAGGGATTTGTTGAGGGTGAGGGTTTAGGGGTTTAGGGGGAGGATTAGGATGAGGGTTAGGATTGGGATTAGGGTTAGGGTAAGGGCTAGGGTGAGGGTGAGGTTTAGTGTTAGGGTTAGGGTGAGGTTTAGGTTTAGGGTTAGGGTTAGTTTGAGGGTGAGGTTTAGGGTTAGAGTTAGGGTTAGGATGAGGCTGAAGTTGAGGGTTAGGGGTTATCGTTAGTGTTAGGGTTAGTGTTAGGCTTAGGTTTAGGGTTAGGGTTAGGGTGAGGGTTACGCTTAGGGTTAGGGTTAGGTTTAGGGTGACTGTGAGAGTTAGGGTTACGGTTAGGGTTAGGCTTAGGGTTAGGCTGATTGTGATGGTGAGGGTTAGGTTTAGGGTGAGGGTTAGGGTTAGGGTTATGAGGAGCGTTAGGATGCTGGTTGGGTTAGGATTAGGGTTAGGTTGAGTTCTAGTGTGACGGTGAGGTTTAGGTTTAGTTTTAGGGTGAGGTTTGGGGTTAAGGTTAGAGTTAGGGTTAAGGTGAAGCTGAGGGTGAGTTTTAGGGTTAGGGTTAGTAATAGGATTAGTGTGAGCATGAGGGTTAGGGTTAGGGTTAGGCTTAGGCTTAGGGTTACACTGATGGTGAGGGTGAGGGTGACGGTTAGGGTTAGGATTAGAATTAGTGTAAAGGTGAGCATGTGTGCTAGGGTTAGGTTTAGTGGTAGGCTTAGGTTTAGGCTGAGGGTGAGGTTGAGGGTGACGGTTAGGGTTAGGATAATGTTTAGTGTAAGGGTTAGAGGGAGTGTTAGTATGAGGGTTAGGTTTAGGAATAGGGTTAGGGTGAAGGCTAGGGTGAGGGTGAGGTTTAAGGTTAGGTTTAGGGTGAGGGTTAGGGTTAGGGTTAGGGTGAGGGTTTTGGTTCGGGTTATGTTTAGGGTTAGGATAAGGGTTACGGTGAGGGTGAGGGTTAGGGTTAGGTTAGGGTTAGGATTAGGGTTAGGGTGAGGGTGAGTGTGAGGGTTAGTGTTAGTGTTAGTGTGAGGGTTAGGATGTGGGTTAGGATTAGGGTAAGGGTGAGGGCTAGTGTGAGGGTGAGGTTTAGGGTTAGGGTTAGGGTGATGTTTAGGTTTAGGGTCAGGGTTAGGGTTAGGGTGAGGGTGAAGTTTAGGGTTAGATTTAGGGTTAGGGTGAAGCTTATGGTTAGGGTTAGGGTTAGGGTTAGTTTTAGATTTAGGGTTAGAGTGAGGGTTAGGGTGAGTGTGAGGGTTTGGCTTAGGGTTAGTATAGGGTTAGGGTAAGGGTTAGGGTGAGTGTGAGGGTTAGGGTTAGGGTTAGGGTTAGGCTAGGTTTAGGCTGAGGGTGAGGGTGAGGGTGAAGGTTAGGGTTAATGTGAGCGTTAGGGTTAGGGTTATGGTGAGCGTGAGGGTTAGGTTTAAGTTGACCATTAGGGTTAGGGTTAGTATTAGGGTTAGGGTAAGGGTTAGGTTGAGGGTGAGGGTTAAGATGAGGATTAGGGTTCGGATTAGAGTTAGGGTGAGGGCTAGGTTGAGGCTGAGGGATAGGGTTTGTGTTAGGTTGAGGTTTATGGTTAGGGTTAGGGTTAGGGTGAGGGTTTGGATGAGATTTAGGGTTAAAGTGATGTGAGGGTTAGGGTTAAGTTGAGGGTTAGGGTTAGAATTAGGGTTAGGTGAGGGTGAGTGTTAGGATTAGGGTTAGGCTTAGGGTTAGGGTTACGATTAGTGTTATGGTTAGGGTTAGGTTTAGAGTTACAGTGAGGGTGAGGGTGAGGGTTAGGGTTAGTTTTAGGGTGAGGTTTAGGGTTAGGGTTAGAATTAGGGTTAGGGTGAGAGTGAGGTTTAGGTTTAGATTTAGGGTTAGGGGGAGGGTTAGTTCGAGGGTTAGGGTTAGGGTTAGTGTTAGGTTTAAGTTTAGGGTGAGGGTTAGGTTGAGTTTTAAGGTTAGGGTTAGGGTTAGGGTTAGAATTAAGGTTAGGGTGAGGGTGAGTGTGAGGGTTCGGTTTACGGTTAGGCTTAGGGTTAGGGTTAGGCTGAGCGTGAGTGTGGGGTTGAGGATTAGGGTTAGGGTGATGGTTAGGATTAGGGTTAGGGTGAGGGCTGGGGAGAGGCTGAGGTTTAGGGTAAGTCTTAGGCTTAGGGTTAGGCTGAGCATGAGGTTGAGTGTGAGGGTTAGTGTTAGCATGATGGTTAAGTTTAAGGTTAGGTTGAGGGTTAGGATGAGGTTAGGGTTAGGGTGTGGGTTAGGGTGAGGATGATGGTAAGGTTAAAGTTGACTTTTAGGCTGAGTGTGAGGGTTAAGATAAGGGTGAGGTTTAGGGTTAGGTTTAGGGTTAGTGTTAATGATAGGGTGAAAGTGAGGGTGAGTTTTAGGATTAGAGTTAGGTTTAAGGAGAGGCTGAGGGTGAGGGTTAGGGTTAGGGGTAGGATTAGGATTAGGGTAAGGGTTAGGGTGAGTGTGAGGGTTAGGGTTAGTGTTAGGGTCAGGCTTTTGGTTACACTGAGGGTGAGGGTGAGGGTGAGGTTTAGGGTTAGGATTTGGATTAGTGTGAGGGTGATTGTATGTGTTAGGGTTAGGTTTAGCGTTAGGCTTAGGGTTAGGCTGAGGGTGAGGTTGAGGTTGAGGGTCAGGTTTAGGGTGAGGGTTGGCTTAAGGGTTAGGGATAGGGTTATGATGAGGGTTAAGGTTAGGATTAAGGTTAGGGTGAGGGCTAGGTTGAGGGTGAGGTTTAGCGTTAGGTTTAGGGTGAGGTTTTAGGTTTGGGTTAGTTTTAGGTTGAGAGTTACGTTTTGGGTTATGTTTAGGGTTAGGGTGAGGGTTAGGGTAAGGATTAAGGTGAGGGTGAGGGTTAGGGTTCGGTTGAGGGTTAGGCTTACGATTAGGGTTACGATGAGGTTTAGGGTGAGGGTGAGGTTTAAGGTTAGGTTTAGGATTAGGATTACAGTTTGGGTTAGGGTGAGTGTGAGGTTTATGGTTAGATTTAGGGTTAGGCTGAGGGTGAGGGTGAGGGTGAGATTAGGGTTAGGTTGAGGTTTAGGTTTAGGGTTAGGTTTAGGGTTAGGGTGAGCATGAGGTTTAGTGTTAGAGGTAGGGTTAAGGTGAAGCTAAGGGTGAGGGTTAGGGTTAGGGTTAGGTTTAGGCTTAGGGTTAGGCTGAGGGTGAGGGTGGGCCTGAGGATTAGAGTTAGCCTTAGGCTTAGGCTTAGTGTTAGGTTTATTTCTAGTGTTATGGTTAGGGTTAAGTTTGCGGTGAGGCTGAGGCTGAGTGAGAGAGTTATGGTTAGGGTTATTGTTAGGGTTATGGTTTGTGTTATTGTTAGGGTTAGGCTTAGAGTTACGGTTAGGTTGAGGGAGAGGGTGAAGTTTAGGGTTAGGGTGCGGTTTAGGTTTATTGTTAGGGTTAGACTGAAGGTGAGGGTAGGGGTGAGGATTAGGGTTAGGGTGAGGCTGATTGTGTGTGTTAGGGTTAGGTTTAGGGTTAGGCATAGGGTTAGGCAGAGTGGGAGGTTGAGGGGGAGGGATAGAGTTAGAGGGAGGCTTAGTATGAGGGTTAGGTTTAGGATTAGGTTTATGGTAAGGGCTAGGGTGAGGGTGAGGTTTAGGGTTAGGGTTAGGGTGAGGGTTAGGGTTATGGTTAGGGTTAGGGTGAGGGTGAGGGTGAGGTTTAGGGTTAGAGTTAGGGTTCGGGTGAGGCTGAGGGTGAGGGTTAGGGTTAGGGTTAGTGTTAGTGTTAGGGTTAGGGTTAGGGTTAGGGTGAGGGTTAGGATTAGGATTACGGTTAGGGTTAGGGTGAGTGTGAGGGTTAGGGTTAGGTTTAGGCTGAGGGTGTGGGTGAGGGTGAGGTTAGGATTAGGGTGAGGTATAGGTTTAGGGTTAGGGTGAGCATGAGGTTTAGTGTTAGAAGTAGGGTTAAGGTGAGGCTGAGGGTGAGGGTTAGGGTTAGGGCTAGGATTAGGATTAGGGTAAGGGTTAGGGTGAGCTTGAGGGTTAGGGTTAGGGTTAGGGTTATGCTTAAGGTTACAGTGTGGATGAGGGTGACTGTTAGGGTTAGGGTTAGGATTAGGATTAGGGTAAGGGTTAAGGTGAGGTTTAGGGTAAGGCATAGGTTAGGGAGAGGGTGAGGTTTAGGGTTTGAATTAGGGTAAGGTGAGGCTGAGGGTGAGGGTTAGGGTTAGGGATAGGATTAGGATTACGGTAAGGGTTAGGGTGAGTGTGAGGGTTAGGGTTAGTGTCAGGTGTAGGGTTAGGGTGAGATTTATGGTTCAGGTTAATCTTAGGATTAGAGTGAGGTTTAAGTTTAGGGTTACCTTGAGCATGAGGTTTAGGGTTAGGTTGAGGGTTAGGGTTAGGTTTAGGGTTCTGGTGAGGATAGGGTTAGGGTTATTGTTAGGGTTAGGGTTAGGGTGAGGGTGAGGGTAAGTGTTAGGGTGAGGGTTTGGGTTAGGGTGAGGGTTTTGGTTAGGGTGAGGGTTAGGATTAGGGTTAGGGTTATTGTTAGGGTTAGGGTTAGGCTTAGGTTAAGAGTTAGGGGGAGGGTTAGGTTTAGGATTAGGGTTAGGGTTACGATTAGGGTTAGGGTGAGGGTGAGGGTGTGTGTTAGGTTTAGGTTTAGGGTTAGGGTTAGGGTTAGGTTGAGGGTGAGGTTGAGGGTGAGGGTTAGGGTTAGGGTAAGGGTAATGGTAAGGGTTAGGGGGAGGGTTAGGATAAGGGTTAGTGTTAGGATTAGGGTTAGGGTGAGGGCTCGGGTGAGCATGAGGTTTAGGTTGAGGGTTAGGGTGAGGGTTAGGGTTAGGTTTAGGGTGAGAGTTTTATTTCGGGTTAGTTGAGGGTTAGGGTAAGAGTTACGGTGAGGGTCAGGGTTAGTTTTGGTTGAGGGTTAGGGTTCGGATTAGCGTTAGGGTGAGGGTGAGGCTGAGGGTTAGGGTTAGTGTTTTGATGAATGTTAGGATGAGGGGTAGGGTTAGGATTAGTGTTAGGGTGAGGGCTTGGGTAAGGGTGAGGGTTAGGGTTAGGGTTAGGGTTAGGGTGAGGTTTAGTGTTAGGATGAGTTATAGGGATAGGGTTAGGTTTAGGGTTAGTGTCAGGTTGAGGTTTAGGGTTAGAGACAGTTTTAGGGTGAGGCTGAGCATGAGGGTTAGGGTTAGGATTAATGTTAGGGTTAGGCTTAAGTTGAGGGTTAGGGTGAGGGTGAGGTTTAGGGTTAGGGGAGGGTTAGGATGAGGGTTAGTGTTAGGATTAGGGTTAGGGTTTGGGTAGGGAGAGGGTGAAGTTTAGGATTAGGGTTAGGGTTAGGTTTAGGGTTAGGGTTAGGGTTGGGGTTAGGGTGAGGTTGAGGTTTAGGGTTAGAGTTAAGGTTAGGGTTCTCCTGAGGGTGAGGTTTAGGGTTAGGGTTAGGGTTAGGTTGAGGGTGAGGTTTAGTTTGAGGTTTAAGGATAGGATTAGTTTTAGGATTAGGGTTAGGGTGAGGCTGAGTGTGAGGGTTAGGGTGACGTTTAGGCTTAGGCTTAGGGTTAGGCTGAGGGTGAGGGTGGGTGTGAGGATTAAGGTTAGGGTGATGGTTACGGTTAGTGTTATTGTTAGTGTTAGGGTTTGATTTACCGTGTGAGTGAGGTTGCGGGTGAGGTTTAGGGTTAGGGTTAGTGTGGGGTTTATGGTTACGTTTAGGTTTAGGTTTAGGTTGAGGATGAGGTTGAGGGTTAGATATGGGATTAGAGGGAGAGTTACGGTGAGGGTTAGGATTAGGGTTCGGGTGAGGCGGAGTGTTAGCATTAGGGTTATGGTTATTGTTTGGGTTAGGTTTAGGGTTAGGATTAGTGTTATTGTTAGGGTTAGTGTTAGAGTTATGGTGAGGGTGAGTGTGAGGGTGTGGGTTAGGGTTAGGGTTAGGGTTAGGCTTAGGCATAGTTTTAGGCTGAGTGTGAGGGTGGGGGTGAGGATTAGGGTTAGGGTGATGTTTAGTGTTAGGGTTATTGTGAGGGTTAGTGTTAGTGTTAGGGTTAGAGTTAGGGTTAGAGTGAGGGTGTGGTTTAGGGGTACAGTTATGGATAGGGTGAGGGTTAGGTTTAGGGTTAGGGTTAGGGTGGTGTTGACCGTAAGGGTAAAGGTGAGGTTTAGGGTGAGGGTGAGGGTTAAGGTATGGGTGAGAGTTAGGGTTAGGGTGAGGTTTAACATTAGGGTCAGGGTGAGGGTGAGGGTTAGATTGAGGATTAGTGTTAGGGTTAGTGTGAGGTTTAGTTTGAGGATGAGGGTAAGGGTTGGGTGAGGGCTAGAGTGAGGGTGAGGTTTAGGGTTAGTGTTACAGTGGGGTTTAGGTTTAGGGTGATGGTTAGTGTTATTGTGAGGGTTAGTTTTAGAGTTAGCGTGAGTGTTAGGGTTAGGGTTAGTGTTAGGGTGAGGGTGAGGGTGAGGGTTAGAGTTAGGGTTAGGATGAGGTTTAGGGATAGGGTTAGGGTTAGGGTTAGGTTCAGGGTTAGTTTCAGTGTTTGAGTTAGGTATAGGGTGAGGCTGAGGGTGAGGTTGAGGGTTAGGATTAATGTTAAGGTTATTCTTAAGATGAGGGTTAGGTTGAGGGTGAGGGTTTGGGTTAGGGTTAGGAGTAGGATTAGGCTTAGGGTTAGGGTGAGTGTGAGGATTAGGGTAAGGGTTAGGGTTAGGCTTAGGGTTAGGATGAGGGTGAGGGTGAGGGTCAGGGTTAGGGTGAGGGTGATATTTAGGGTTAGGATTAGGGTGAGTGTGAGGTTTAGGGTTAGGTTTAGGTTTAGGTTTAGGCTGAGCATGAGGGTGAGGGTTAGGGTTATGGTGAGGTTTAGGGTTAGGGTTATGGGGAGGGTTAGGAGGAGAGTTAGGGTTAGGATTAGGGTTAGAGTTAGGGTTAAAGTGAGGCTGAGGGTGAGGCTTAGGTTTAGGGTTAGGATAAGGATTAGGGTAAGGGCTAGGTTTAGTGTGAGGGTTAGGGTTAGGGTTAGGTTTAGGCTTAGGGTTACGCTGATGGTGAGTGTGAGGGTGAGGGTTAGGGTTAGGATTAGGGTTAGGGTGAGAGTTAGGGTTCAAGTTAAGTTTAGGTTTAGGGTGTGGGTTACGGTTAGGGTTACGTGGAGCATGAGGTTTATGGTTTGGTTGAGGGTTAGGGTTAGGGTTAGGGTTAAGGTGAGATTACGGTTAGGGTTAGTGTGAGGGTTAGTGTTAGGGTTAGGGTTAGTGTTAGGGTGAGGGTAAATGTTAGGGTGAGGGTTTGCGTTAGGGTGAGGGTCATGGTTAGGTTGAGGGTTAGGATTAGGGTTCGGGTTATTGTTTGGGATAGGTTTAGGTTTATGGTTATGTTGAGGGTGAGGTTGAGGGTTAGGGTTAGGGTGAGGGTGAGGTTTAGGGTTTGGGTTAGGGTTAGAGTTAGGTTTAGGGTGAGGGTGAGGTTTAGGTTTACAGTTAGGGTGAGGGTTAGGTTGAAGTTTTGGTTTAGGGTTAGGGTTAGGATTAGGGTTAGGGTGATGGTGAATGTGTGTGTTTGGGTTAGGTTTAGGCTTAGGCTTAGGGCTAGGCTAAGGGTGAGGTTTAGGGTTAGAGTTAGGGTAAGGGTGAGGCTGATCTTGAGGTTTAGGGTTAGGTTTAGTGTTAGATTTCGGGTTACTGTGAGGGTTAGACTGAGTGTGAGGGTTATGCTTAGTGTTAGGATTAGGTTTAGGGTAAGGGTTAGGGTGAGTGTGAGGGTTAGGGTTAGGTTTAGCCTGAGGCTTAGGATTAGGCTGAGTGTGAGGGTGAGGGTGAGTTTAGGTTTACGGTTAGGGTGAGAGTTAGTGTTCGGTTAAGTTTAGGGTTAGGGTGACGGTTAGGGTTAGGGTAAGGATTAGGGTTAAAGTTAGGGTTAGGGTGAGGGTTAGGATGAGGATTAGGGTTATGATTAGGGTAAGGGTGAGGGCGAGGGTGAGGTTGAGGATTAGGGTTAGTGTTAGGGTAAGGTTTAGTGTTAGGGTTAATGTTAGGGTGAGGGTTAGCATGAGGGTTATGGTTACCTTTAGGGTGAGGATTAGGGTTAGGATGAGGGTAAGGGTTAGGATTTGTGTTAGTGTGAGGGTGAGTTTTAGGGTTAGATTTAGCGTTAGGGGGACGCTTAGGTCGATGGTTAGAGTAAGTGTTACGGTTAAATTAGGTGAGGGTTACTTTGAAGTTTAGGGTTATGATTAGTGTTAGGGTTAGGCTTAGGTTTATTGTAAGGGGGAGTGTGAGGGTTAGGCTTAGGGTTAGGCTTAGGCTTAGGGTCAGGCTGAGGGTGAGGGTGGGGGTGAGGATTAGGTTTAGGGTGATTGTTAGGGTTAGGCTTAGGGTGAGGGTTTTGATGAGAGTAAGTGTTAGGATTAGGGTTAGGGTGAGGGCTAGGGTGAAGATGA
>NW_027203724.1:0-58942 GCF_024711535.1 Dipodomys merriami | reverse complement strand
TTTGTAAATTCTCTGTAAATTAAGGCAAATTTTAAAGGGGAAGAAGGTTCGCAGTTCAATTTTTTTGTGAGTGTATGTACTGCACATTATTTCCCAAGTGTACATGAATTTGTTAACTCATGTTAACTATAGTAATAATAAGAGAAAGAGAATTCTGTGTTTAAGTATATGGTTCAATATACTACAGAAGACTCTACAAATAAGACCACATTGAAACAATGAAGCCAAGTCCAGTATGTAGATTTATGAAAGTGATACAGAGAAAGCATTACTCCTCTGGGGAACACGAAGTATGAGGACACTCCATTTCTAATTCACACCTGCTAATGACACAACTTTGTAGAAAGTAGAATGGAAGAATAATTATGTTTCAAATGCAAGTCAGATATAAGAGCATGGACTTAATTGGAAAAAAAAAAAGTCTATCTTGAGAAAGCAGGGATTATACTAGCCATGAACTGGTGGATAAGATCACATTTTTTTCTTTCCTTTACTTATATATTTTTGTTGGTGGTGGTCTTGGCACTTGAACTCTGGGACTGGGCACTGTCCCTCTGCTATTCCGCTCAAGGCTAATGCTCTACCACTTGAGCCACAGTGCCGCTTCCAGTTTTCTTGCAGTAAATTGGAGAAAAGAATCTCAGGGACTTTCCTACCTGGGCTGGCATTGAACCCCAATTCTCAGATCTCACCACCACCCACCTTAGGATCACATTTCTAACAGTGTACACTCAGCATATGTAATGTGTATGTTCCTCTATCTTTATATGAATTCTTGAGTTAAAAATCTGGGCTACAGCTTAGACTTTAAACTCACAAAATGCTTGTAGTTTAAAAGTTGATTCTACTGGATAAATGAAACCTAAGAATGTGAAGGAGTCTGGGAAGTTCAGTTTGCATCCAGTCTGGGCAGAACAGTGTTTGAGACACTATCTATAATTAACCAGCCAAAAGCTGGATTGGAAGAATGGCTCAGGTGATGGAATAACAGTCATGAGCAAGAATGATGAATAAGAGCTTGAGGTTTTTGCATAAATACATATAAACATACACATACTCACAGAGGCACTTATATGTGACACTGAAGCAACTCTCAGAATATGTAGAAAAGTTAAAAAACAATAGAAAATATGTCCTGAGTAAGACTAGAATCAAGTGATAATTTTTAAAATTAGAAAATCCTCAAGTGAACTTTCTTAAAAAAAGTTTGAGATTATTACATAGGTAGGGACCAGACATACTAAGAGTCAAGTAATCAATATTAAATGGATTGGATCTATGGAGGAATGAATCAGATACCCTGCAGTTTCATTTGCAAATGTTCATACCCTGTGTCAAAAGTTAGAACATCTTTGAAAATAGTACATGAACAGTCTGAGAAGTCCAGTGGATAATATCACTGGAGGAGTTCAGAATTGCTAATCTGTATCTAGATGAAATAAACCAAGAAGGGGCTGGGAAGGTGGCTCTGTGTAGAGCGCTTGGCTTGCATTCATGAAGCCCTGGGTTCAATTCCTCAGCACCATATAAGCAAAAAGAAAAAAGCTGGAAGTGGCTCTGTGGCTCAAGTGGTAGAGCGCTAGCCTGGAGCTGAAGAGCTGAGGGACAGCACCCAGGCCCAGAGTTCAGGCCCCATTACCAGACCCCAAAATAAATGAATAAACAAACAAACAAATAAATAAACCAAGAAACTATGGTGGGGCAATGTGATACAAGCCTTGAATTCTAACACTCAGACTGACAGGAGATTAGAAACTGCAATTACTACTGATACCTTCCCTGGACCAGGTAGTAAAATTTTGTCTTAATAACACAAACCAAACAAGAAAGGAATACACTGTTGGAAGTTTGGGCTAATTTCTTCATTATGTTTTGAGAAGGCAAATTTTCTATTGAAATGCAACTGGTATATAATCTTCAGTTGTGTTTTAAATGCTCTCTTCATTACAGAACATTTCTAGATGCAAAATGGTTCATGATTCCCATCCAAAATTTGAAAAAGTAATCATCATTCTGTTAGATTCCAAGGAAAGGATGAAGGATTACAAAACCTAAAGCCTGGAGGAATAGCAAAGTTCATCTAATGTAGGTCTTTATAGATATTGCTAAATTAGAATTTAGACTTTAAAAAATATTTTGGTTTCGTTTGTAATTTCATATTCTATAGTATACTACAAAAATTTTTTTAGGTAGAGGGTTTAATTGACAAATTTACTAATGTTTCTTGCATTCTATTTGCCTAGCATATTGTTTCAAGAGTAATAATTAGAACTCCGTTAATAGATAATTCTAACTGTTCATGTAGAAAATGAAAATGTGAATAATGTAGACCGAGTTGCCTACAAATTGATGATATTAATTTATAAATTTAGAAAAAACAACTTTTTGAGGCTTTATTATAACATGGTATGAAGAGAATAATTGTGTGACATCTTTCTTTTACCTGTATGTAACACAGGAAGCAATTTCCTTAATTACGTGCTTCTGTATACAGTGAGAAAAATGCTAGGTTTGGGGTTTGTTTTTATTTTTGTTTGGTTTATTGCTTGGTCATAGGGCTTGAACTCTGGACCTGGACACTGTCTCTGAGCCTGTGAAGCTCAAGGCTTGTGTCCTACCACTTCAAACTCAGTACCACTTGTGTCTGGCTTTTGCTGAGAAGTTTATTGGAGATAAGAATCTAGGGAACCTTCCTGCCTGGGTGGGCTTTGAACTGTAATCTTCCGATCTTAACATCCTGAATATCTATGATAGTTTAAAAAGTATAAATATAAATAATATTTGCAAAAATACCAGTGGAGGAAAAATGATGCAACCCAGTTTATTATGGTGTTCTTTCCAGAACACGGAGGGCATCACATTAGCAGAGATGTAGTATTTTTCCCAATATAGATAAGCTATTGGTGATGTGAATTAAGGGAATTTTGAGGTGCACCCTACAAGTTCGAAACTGTTGGTCAAGGATGACTTTATGGCATGAATTTTGGGATTGATGGTCATAGAAATAATAGCTTAATCTGACAAACAATTGCTTACTCTTGAAGAATTAATTATAACCGATGCTTTATAGTTTTATCCTATACCAGAATGTGGCTATTTTTCTGTTCACCTCTCAATCTGTAACACCCCATTGGAAAATGCGTCTATTGCAGAATTACATAACATGGAAACAGGTACTATTTTGAATCTCTCAGGTATGGAATGTTCAGAATTTGAAAGTGAGTAGTTATTAGTCATAGGAATTTTGAAGAACATGCATATTCTTTCCTCTTACCACCTTATTTACTTTTAAAAGTTACGGGTTTCCATAGAATTAAATGGTTTTCGGTTTTAGTATAAGAAAGTACTAATTTATTCTTTTTCGAAAATATTGGCAAGTATATTGTGAAAAAATTGTCTAGTTGGATAACATTCAAGTTGATGGCCCTCCGATAAAGAAGGGTAATTCATTCAAATTAGATGCCAAATAGTACTGAATTTTTAAAAAAGTTACTACATAAAGAATAATATTTACTATATCAATACAGTGAAATTTTATTTCATGCAGCTTATTTTTTAAATTTAATTTTAATGTGAAAGTGATGTGCAGTGGGTTAGCAATTGTAAGGCAGTGAATACATATCTTTTCAAACTTATTATACCCTCTCTCATTTTTCTCACAGTTTTTCTTCACCCCAAAACCCCTCACAAGTTTTAATGTACATTTCCAACATATTGTCTTCTGAGTATTGCTATTGCATTAGTTTGTCTTTTGTCCTTTGTCTCGCCATTTTGTTGTTCCTCTTCCCTTCCCTAATTAAGGTAAATGTATACACAATACACAGGGTACCAAAATAAAACACTGGAAGAGATAAACCATAGGAGATAAACCCAAGGAAAATAGAAATCACATAGTACATTAAAAACAACAACTGCAAATAAATATCTTTTTCCATATCTTGGAGTTCATTTTGCTCAGCATCAGCTTATATGTTCATATATATGCATAACAAAACAACTGGAAAATAATAGTTTCATGGATACTATATCATGAAAACAACATGTTAGCTGTTTTTGGTGGTAAAGTTGGAATTAGGATTGGTAAATTCACGATTCTGATAAAGGAATATCAAAAGAGTTTTAAAATTATGACAGGTAAATTTTAATTGTTCAAACTTTTTAACTTAGCCTATTAAGAAAATTTAAAATTGCCTGGGAAAATAGGCTTTCATGCGAAGAAATTCATGGAGACTTTGCTGAGAGGGAGCAATGTGGGTAAGCTGGCTCATTTTCACACTAAACAAACAAACCTCACAAACCTTGCTGTAAATCCTGTAAGTTTCCATGAGAATTGTCCTTACCCAGGAAATATACGCTTACTGTGTGAAATAAGGCTGTAGTGGAATTTAAATTCAAAGTTTTTTTTTTTAATAAGACATCTAAATTTGTGAATTGACCTTTAATTACTAAACAGTAATTCTCTTAAAAAGATAATTTGGGTCAAAATATTTAGGGAGAAAGTGCCCTGCACAATGAAAGAATGTATTGAGTTTACACTTTTCTGTTTTAATACTTTCCACAATATCTTTGCACATGAAGCACTGAAACACAGAAAAAAATCTGATTGGATACTTCAAACCAATGATTTCACATTTCTAAGTAGCTCAAAAATATAATATAATATCCTTATTAACATGAGATAGTGAAGACTTCTTTTATTACATAAGCCAAAAAGTTTGGGGATCAGAAAAGAATTGAGCAAATTGAAAAGGTAAGAAAACATGTTCTTAGAAGCCCTAGTTATGCGTTTTGGTTTCAGCAGTGGAGGGGGCCAAAACTTTTTGATATAGATTGTCTCAATGTTTTTGCTACCTAAAGTGATTTTACAGAGGCTATTTGGCTCAGTATAATGCAGAACAAATTGAATGAAGACATGAAAATAAATTCCATCTCCAAGTAAAAGAGTTTTAACAGAGAAACCATGAAGATGTATGAGTGGCAGACGCTGTCTAGTCCTTCAGCTTCACTAGACTTGAAGCCAAGAAGCTGTGATTAATTGGAAATCAAGCAAGATCTAAGAGGAGGACATAGAAGTAGGACATAAAAGTATTGTCCTTTGTAACAGACAATGTCATCCAAGGAATCAGTGATTTAACTCTATTCTTCTCCAGACATGAGGTTGAGCAAATACAAGACCGAGAAGAAAATAATCTTTTGAAATAATTTTGCAAAGAATAACTTCACTGTTCCTGATATGGTATCTAAGGAGAGTCTTAAGAGAGAAGATAAAAGTCTTAAGAGAGAAGATAAAAGTGGAGTATTCTTAGGTTTCCTCTAAATATCTTGTTAGCAAAATATAACTGTGAGGTTAGAAGTGATTGAACCAAAAAGTGGTGGAGTACTTATTTTTGTGGGTACTTTAGACACAAGAATATTTCAAGGTAAAAGAAAAAAAGAAAAAATTATAGCTAAATATTTGTGATTATAGGTTCTTGGACTGGATTTTTGGAGACAAAGTTTTGCATTAGCGTTGGTCCTCATTAACGTAGTTGTTGGGTTTTCGTGGCAACCAAATGAAAAGGGGAAGTTTAATATACTCACTTGAACAAGTAAACAGCATGATAGAAAATAATGGCAAATAATATTTAATGAATTATTTTGAACAATTAGTTTGCGAGAACAAAGAAGGAAAGATAATTCAAAATCACTTGACGTTATTAAACGTATGAAAATGGAGTAGTGAAGAGATTGAGAGAAAACTTTTCTCTCCAGTGGAGTAATAGGTTCTTGATCTTGTTTCTTCCATTCTTTCTTCACAAGCTATCAAGTGTGCCTCAGGACTGGAGTATCCAGTTCAGACAAAGAGGACTTGCAGAAGAAAATATTTGCAGTAGGTATAGGTGATTTATAACCTTAGATAATCTTTTTTTAAATCTGTTAAATTCTCCCCTACCCCAAACTGCCCACTTTGAACAGCTTTGTTTGCTTTTCCAAAGACTGCCCTTCATTAACTGCTTAAAATTGAGAGGTCATATTCATACTCTCTAGAGATTGCTGTTTCATTGTGGGTTTTGTGTTTTTATTTGTTGTTGTTTTTAACTGAATTTCAAAAGGTTGTGCAAGTGTGTTAGAATTAAATATATCCATCTAATTGTCTAATGCTCCTGGATCAGAGTCACTCCTATCAATCTCAACCAACCCTTTCTCCAATACTTAGCTCAGATTTACCACTTCCTTTATTACATATGTACATTGAGTATTCTAGCTGTACTTGCCCCTTGTTCCATTTTTCATTCATTCTATTTCTTGACTATTGTTCCTCTCTGGTTTCAATTTCCTGATAGTTATTCTGTTAAACTGCCTGTTAATACTTTGAAAGGTTTATATACATTCCATGGAGTTTCTCTCCCACATATACTTGAACTGATGTCAGCTTATATTTCCATAATTCATTCATCTGCAATAACAATTTGCAAGATTGGAGATGTGAAGCACTTAGACATGATTTTATTCTCGTTCATTTGGAAGATTAATATTTTTTATTTTTTTATTTTTTGTCGGTAGTGGGGCTTGAACTCTGGGCCTGGGCGTTGTCCCTCAGCTCTTCAGCTCAAGGCGAGCACTCTACCACTTGAGCTACAGCGCCACTTCCGGTTTTCTGGTGGTTTATTGGAGATAGGAGTCTCACGGTCTTTCTTGCCCGGGCTGGCTTTGAACCGCGTTCCTCAGATCTCAGTCTCCTGAATAGCTAGGATTACAGGCATGAGCAACCAGCGCCCGGCTGGAAGATTAATCTTTAGTCAACAAGAAAGTTTAACAATGGCTTAGAATTTATTCCTAACTACCAGTTTTTATAATTGGCTTTGTACAATGGTGTGTGATTATTTTATTTTACATAGGATAATTTTTTCTCCTACTTATAAGTTTTGGAAAAAGAAGAAAACTAAAATTTACTACTGAGAGGAATACGACAAATAGAAGACAGATTTTATGTTTATCACATCTTTCATCAGTACCCATATTCAAAACTTAAAGTCATATTTCTTACTATGTTAGACATGTAGGGAAAACATAAAACAACACATGATAAGGCAGCTATTAGTGACTTTTTAAAATGTACATTCTTATGTGATGAAATTTACTTTGTTACCTAATATTTGGGTTTGAAATATGGGAGGCTGATCTATTTAACACATTTGTGGAAGGCACCTACGGAACAGCACAAATGGTGGGCGTTACTATTTCTACACTTTAATGAATGGTTGAACTTGTTTGGTATTAGTGCTGGGTACGTAAATCAACTCTATTGTAACTTGCTCCCTACACTTGAAAACCTTGTAATGTCACTATCATCTACTTGTCAAGGGTTATTTTGGCAAATGTGATTTTTAAATTGTTTATTTGAAAATGAATATACTTTCAGGAGATTAAATGTAGGTTATCATTGGTTTGGGAATGACAACATTTTTATACTACAGAACCTAGTTTTACTGAAGTACCAGTGTTTTGAAGCACTAAGGATCTTCTCAGTTAATATTTTTCTAAATTATATTTGACCTCTAAATCAAGTATTCCTCCATTTGGTAGACCAATTATGGACCTATCATTACAGAAACTATTTTTTTGAGGGGGTACCAGTCATAGGGCCTGAACACTGTGCCTGGGCGCTGTCACTCAGCTCTTTTATTTATTTATTTATTTATTTATTTATTTATTTATTTATTTATCATTTTATTTGTGAACATACTGTACAGAGGGGTTACAATTACATGGGCAGGATAATGCATACATTTCTTACCAAGCATTGCAGCCTCCTCCTTTGTTTACCCTTCACATCCCTTCCCAGCCTACCCCCTCCCCACTTACCCAATCCTTCCCCCCCCACCCCGCACCGACATTGTAAAGCTCGTTTTGCACATGACAACTTGTACTTCTCAATGTTGCAACAGGTCCACCTGTATCCTTAAACGACTTGTTTTTCCCCATCTCCTCCACAAGTTATACTGACATCAAATATAGTGAAATCAGGGGTTATACTGTGGGGGAGGGACATACAAAGCAACAAAGAAATAATCTTATAAATGCGTTAGAAACAGATGCATGAAACAAAAAAAAACATTAAAATACATATCTAAGGGTTCATTTTACTAACATCACATTATCTGACCTTTTCCGCTTGACTCATATATATACTAGATATTGCAAATAAGGGAATCCATGGGACCTATGTTTCCTTGGGCCTGGCTTACTTCACTTAATATAATGTTTCCAAATTTTTCTATTTGCTAACAAATGGGGCAATGCCATTTTTTCTGATGGAGGCATAGAATTCCATTGTGTATATATACCACATTTTCTTGATCCATTCATCTATTGAGGGGCATCTGGATTGGTACCATATCTTAGCTATGGTAAATAATGCTGCAATAAACATAGTTGTGCTGGTAGCTTTAGTGTGGTCTTGTTTGTAAACATTTGGGTAAATGCCCAAAAGTGGGATTGCTGGGTCATAGGGGAGCTCTTTGTGAAGTCTTTTGAGGAACCTCCATACTGCTTTCCAAATTGGTTGAACAAGTTTACATTCCCACCAACAATGAAGTAAGGTTCCCTTCTGTCCACATCCCCTCCAGCGTCTGTTGTTGTTAGAGATCTTGATTTTTGCCATTCTAACTGGAGTGAGGTGGTATCTCAATGTTGTTTTGATTTGCATTTCTTTTATGGCTAGGGATGTTGAACATTTCTTCATGTGTCTATTGGCCATCCTTCTTTCTTCTTCAGAGAAGTTTCTCTTTAAGTCTTTAGCCCACTTATTTATTGGGCCGTGGTTGCTTTGAGGATTTGTTGTTGGGTGATTTAATTTTTGGAGTTCCAAATATATTTTAGATATGAGACCCATGTCCGTTGTATGGCTAGTGAAGATCTTCTCCCAATCTGTGAGCTTTCTTCTATTGATCTTGCTAGCTATGTCCTTTGCCTTGCAGAAGCTCTGCAACGTTATGCAATCCCATTTGTCCAACCTTTCTTTGATTTGTAGTGTTTCTGGGTCTCTAATAAGAAAATTTCGGCCTCAACCAAGGAGACATATAGTTTCTCCTATTCCATCCTGTAATGTTTTCAGAATGTCTGCTTTGACTTCGAGGTCTTTGATCCATTTGGAGTTGATTCTGGTATAGGGTGATATATAAAGATCTAGGTTTAGTTTTCTACAAGTCGTTAACCAATTTTGCCAGCACAATTTACAGAAGAGGCTGTCTTTCTTGATTAAACTTATGATAATTAAAAAAACCTAGAAAATTCTTTCTCACTTATTAAGTGCAAATGAATGGCAAATTGCCTCATTTCTTACATATTTGACTACCACTATAAATTCATCTTATGATTATTATTAATAGTAATATATTCTGATTTATTACTTTACTTTGTAATATTTTTTTTTTAAATTTTCGCTTTTCTACTGAAGTTGAAGTATTTACATAGTATCATCAAAGTATATTCCTTGGGTATTTAGGGCAGTTTTTTACAAAGTTTTTAACCAATGGCTTGTAAGAATTCTTAATTGGTATATCATGTGGATTATTTTTAATTTCAATTTAATTTTATTTTAATGATAATGTACACAAGGGTTACAGTTACATAAATAAGGTAAGGTAATGAGTACATTTCTTAGGGAAGGAACATTGTTATCTCTTCCATCCACTTTTTAGTACACTCAGAACAAGAACTACTGATGCTTTTGCTGTTGCTAGTGATCCATGGGTACTTTTGCTTTCTTTCTTAATGCATTTTTATTGTAAAGTTGATATACAGACGGTTTACACTTAATTAAGTCAACTAAAGAGTACACTTCATTTTATTTTCTAAATCTCAAATTTGGGCCTTAAAAGTTTTTTTTTTGTTTCTTTAGAGAAATTCAGTTTTTTCAGGGTTGTAGGATTAGTTGATTTATTTTTGCATGATTTTTACACATGCAAATTATTCAGACACATATATTTTACTTTTATAATATTTAACATGTGACTATTTAAAAATTGTTTTCTTGATTTTTATATGGTTAATGATTTTAAATAAATTTATTTTCTTATATTTATAAACATATTTATCCAGGTAACAAATACTCTATTTTCAAGAAGCATATAATGTATAAGAAAGGCTTCATTACTTGGTCACTTTTTGGAAGTATTTTTACTTGAATTAAAAAAAAGTTTGAAGCAAAAACGCTCCTCAACGGAAAGAACACTATTGGAGGAATATCAATACCAAACTTCAAACTCTACTATAAAGCCATAGTAATCAAAACAGCTTGGTATTGGCATAAGAACAGACTTCAGGATCAATGGAACAGAATTGAAAACCCAGAAATGAACCTACAGACCTATAGCCATCTAATCTTCGATAAGGGAGCTAAAAAAATAGAATGGAAGAAAGACAACCTCTTCAGTAAATGGTGCTGGCAAAATTGGTTAACTACATGTAGAAAACTTAAGCTAGATCCTTATATATCACCCTGCACCATCACTCCAAATGGATCAAAGACCTTGAACTCAAAGCAGACACTCTGAAAACATTACAGGATGGAATAGTAGAAACCCTAGGTCTCCTTGGCTCAGACAGAAATTTTTTGAATAGAGACCCGGAAACACAACAAATCAAAGAAAGGTTGGACAAATGGGATTGCATAAAGTTGCAGAGCTTCTGCAGGGCAAATGACATAGCTAGTAAAATCAATAGAAGAAAGCTCACGGATTGGGAGAAGATCTTTACTAGCCATACAACGGACAAGGGTCTCATATCTAAAATATACTTGGAACTCAAAAAATTAAACCCCCCAGCAACAAATCCTCAAAGAAACAACTGCCCAATAAATAAATGGGCGAAAAACTTAAAGAGAAGCTTCTCTGAAGAAGAAAGAAGGATGGCCAATAGACACATGAAGAAATGTTCAACATCCCTAGCCATAAAAGATGCAAATCAAAACAACATTGAGATATCACCTCACTCCAGTTAGAATGGCAAAAATCAAGATCTCTAACAACAACAGACGCTGGAGGGGATGTGGACAGAAAGGAACTTTACTTCATTGTTGGTGGGAATGTAAACTTGTTCAACCAATTTGGAAAGCAGTATGGAGGTTCCTCAAAAGACTTCACAAAGAGCTCCCCTATGACCCAGCAATCCCACTTTTGGGCATTTACCCAAATGTTTACAAACAAGACCACACTAAAGCTACCAGCACAACTATGTTTATTGCAGCATTATTTACCATAGCTAAGATATGGAACCAACCCAGATGCCCCTCAATAGATGAATGGATCAAGAAAATGTGGTATATATACACAATGGAATTCTATGCCTCCATCAGAAAGAATGACATTTCCCCATTTGTTAGGAAATGGAAAAACTTGGAAAAAATTATATTAAGTGAAGTAAGCCAGGCCCAAAGAAACATCGGTCCCATGGTTTCCCTTATTTGTAATATCTAGTATATGTATGAGTCAAGCCGAAAAGATCAGATAATGTGATGTCAGGAAAATGAACCCTTAGATGTGTATTTTAATGTTTTTTTTCTTTCATGCATGTGTTTCTAATGCATTTATAAGATTATTTCTTTGTTGCTTTGTATGTCCCTCCCCCACAGTATAACCCCTGCTTTCACTATATTTGATGTCAGTATAACTTGTGAAGGAGATGGGGAAAAACCAGTTATTTAAGGATACAAGTAGACCTGTTGCAACAATGAGAAGTACAAGTTGTCATGTCCAAAACGAGCTTTACAACGTCGGTGCGGGGTGGGGGTGGGAAGGAATAGGATTGGGATGGAGGGAGGGGGGAGGCTGGGAAGGGATATGAAGGGTAAACAAAGGAGGAGGCTGCAATGCTTGGTAAGAAATGTATGCATTATCCTGCCTATGTAATTGTAACTCTTCTGTACAGTATGTTCAAAATAAAATAAAATAAAATTAAAAAATTAAAAATTAAAAAATAAATAAATAAATAAAAAGTTTGAGATCGGCCTGGTGATTTGTGATATGCATTTTCTAGCTATGGTGGGAAGTATAAATAGGGTTTGCAATTCGGGAGATACTGAAAAACTCTATCACCTTATTATAAAACTATTCAGAGTGAAATGATTAGAGATATATCCATCGCTAGTGTTATATAGGGCACCTCGCTATCATATTCTAAATCTTGAGTTAAAACACCAGTAACATCAATCTTTTGTCAAAATAAAAGGACACATGTTTTAAAATGTTTATTATTTAAACTTATTTGCAAAGCTTCTCATTTCTTCTATTAATTTTCAATTAACCTAATCTGTTAAAATCCAAGTATATTGTAATTTTTTTATTTCTACTAATCTTTTAAATAGTACGAGCACTATTATGATTTCATATATTAACATACTTTTACTATTTGTGATAATTTCCTCTCTTTAATATGCTAATATCAATATTCTAAATGTGTGTATTTGGCTTGTATGTGTGTGTTTTTGTGGTTTGTGTGTGTGTGTGTGCTTTGGGTGTACTTTGTAATGCTTGGGAGATCACACCATTGCTTCACATATGCAAAGCCATTGGTTTACCACTGATAAACTGTCTAGCTATAATCCAAATAGTGTTTTAAACCATGACTTTCAAATTTTCATTCCGAGTATGCTTTTTCAAAATTATATATGATAAAATGTGATCCATATTCTATCCACGCTAGCTATTTTTATTGTTACATAGAATATTCCCACTGCCTTTCCACTTCCAAACTCTTGTGTTTGTTAATGATAAGGTTTTACTTTGCTTCTTTCTCCCTTCATTCTTTTTCCCTTTAGAATTTAGCTATTCTTTCTCTTATTTCTTTGGGAATTAATTATCATATTCCTATTACAATTTCCTTACATTGTAACAGGTATATACAATGCTTTATTTTCTATTTTATTTTTTACCATTTTCACTGACTTTTGGCCCAAACTATTAGATCGATTAAAAAGAAACTTGACTCAGGACAGTTTACTTTTCTGCTTATCTTCTCTGAATTCTTTCTATTTTTTGAAACACAATAGCAATGACATATAGCTCCTACATGGTCCATCATTCTTTTCCCTCTCACTCTCCTCTGTTGTACAGCTCAAGTTGTTATCATTCAGATTTATTATGCTACAGAATTATCTAAATCTTATCTCATTCCTAAATTAATTTTAGTTGTTTCAATGTGATATGTAAAAATCTATAAGAGATGAACGTAAAAATTCATGACATTTTATCAGTAAAGATTTCTAAATGGAAAGCATTAGTGGCTAAAGAAAAGAAAGAATATACTGGATTATATCAAGTGATAGCCTTTCATAATTCAAAGGACACTATATTCATAATTCAAAGGACACTATAACCGAAGTGAAAACATATCCAACAGATAGAGGGAACATATTTGTTAATGCTACAATGTGAATGCTGCAATGATTCTGAAACTTAAGTATTTTTATATCTTCTAATTCTATATAAATTTTTTCCTGAATAGGATATTTCTTTGAAGAACATATGTAAATTAATAGTCAATACGAGGAGCATATGAAATAAGTTCCTCTTTAGTATCTAAGAAAAAAGACAAAGAAAACTCACTAGTATTACCCTAATATAAAAAGATGCATAAAATATAGAAATGCTTTTGTGGAGAAAATGATAAACTCTACATAGGAGAATGATTTGTATAATACTGTGATCATTTTAGTAAGCAAGATTTCAAGTCTTCAAAAGGTCAAAGAGAATTGTATATGATCCAGCCATTACACTTCTATCTATGTATTAAAGAGAAGTAAAAAAACTTGTTTGGACAGGGAATGTTGTTCATTGACAGTGCACTTGAATAATATGTGTGAGACCCTGGAAATAATCCCCCCCCAAAACTTTGAAAAGACACAATATAGAGGATGTATGCTGGACAATTCCTGTAAGTGAATTTTATATCTACTTAAATGTCTGTTCTAAAATTTACAGCATTTCTACTTGAAGAAATGCAAGTTTGGGAAAATTAGGCTTGGGAAACTTATTATTGAACAATTTACTACAAAAGCACTAAAATCTATACAATAAAAGGAGATTATATATTGCATGTGAATTTCATGACAGCAAAAAAAGAAAACTATTGTTAAAAATACTTCACACAAATTGCAGAATACCTAAAAAGATGTTTTCAGTGTTGGCTAAAAGTTCTTTGTAAACTACAGCGTTTAAAACAAAGATGTGATTTCTGTGTATTTTGTGTTTTTTTGGTCCTTTTTTTTTTGGAGTTTGTACAGAGATACCTCAATCAAAAAGTGTATGTGATAACTGTAATATCTAGGAATTATGCATCACTTATAAGTAATTGATAACCTTTTCTGGAAGAAACTTTTAGCAAATGACAGAAAACCCAAATCTATGCATCTGCATTTTATGAAAGTCATATGTTACTTCCTCAATCCAATTGCTTTTTTCTACTTTGCTATGAAAAAATTATTCTCAAGGTAAGAGCCAATAGCCGTGAAATGAAACAAAATACATAATCATCTTGATTTATTTGTGAAAATAACAAATGAAATAAAACAATTCCATTTAAGTGACTCCAATATTAGTACCTATGAAGATGTTTCTGTAGCTACGTGGTTTAGTGCCATCTTTGCACAGAATAAGCTGACAAAAGGACCCAGGCCTGAGTTGAAGACCTGTGGGTGTACACACCCACCTACCCCCCCACCCCCCCACACACATTTCCTAGTTAGAGCAAGTAGAATATCTGTTTTCCCAGTAACATGTCTGAGTTACTGTCCTATGTGTTTGGATGTTTCATCAACTTACCTAATTTTAATAAATGATACCCTGTTCATTATTATTTAATCCTGGTTACAAGACACATTTTCATGCAGAAAATTGAGTTTGTTCTCAAAATCATGACTGTCTTGATTTGTAAGAATGAAATAATTGTGCCTTTAATTCAATAGTTCATTAATTAGAAAAGTAACCCTAACCCTAGAACTGATTGCCTTTGGATTCAAAAAGCCACACAAATACATTAGATTTTATTCCTCCTATCTTTGTTTCAACTCATCTTTCTTAAAATAGTTTTTAGTTTTAGTCAATATCTTGCCATTTTCCTAACATGAACCCTAACTGGAACATTTAGGCTAACCTTCACATTAATCATACCCTAATCCTAATATTATTAGCAGTTTCCTATTTCGTATTCATCCTAATTCTAACTTGACTTGTTATTCGAAGAGTTACTTCCAGTTTGACCCTAAATTTTCCATTTGCCTAATTCTAAACTAAGCCTAGCTGGAACTGAAACCTAACTTTCCACCTAATGAGAGTCCAATATTAATGTTTAAAAAAAATACTCTAGTTTTTATTCATTCTATCGAAAACTCCAGTTTGCACTCTGGAAATGAGTTTCAATTTGCCCTAATTCCCAAAAATTTCCTAACTCTACATCTAAAGTTTTCTTGTTCCCTAACCTGAACCATTATGTTACTTGTCCTCAAATTCTCTTATCATTAAAAATACTATATTATCCATTGATCTACCTTTCCTAAACCACTGTATCCTAAAACAGTTTCAGATTTACTTATCACCTAGTCCATTACTTAAAGCTAACTCTCAACTTAAACCTGGCTGGAAAACTCTCGTTAATCATTACAAGAATGATCACTTAGAAATAAATATTATGATAATGCTCTTGTTACTATTCAGCCTGATATTTTTGCTTCTTTATGTTAGTGAAAACTCAATTTTATAAAAAATATTCCTATTCATAACACTAATCATAATCAGAACAAAATACTGACTCTGATCTTAATCCTAATTATATGTCAATACTAACACTCATACAAGTTCACTAGGTTTTAACTCATCCTAACTTGATTCAAATAAGCCTTCCAAACATAGGTTACATTTTTTCCGCAATATCTTAGTCATTTTCTAACCCTAACTTAATCTTAACTGGAAAACTGAGAAAAACATAAGCCTAATTGCAAGTAAATACTAATATTATTAGCAATACTCTAGCTGACATTCACTCTAATTCTTACCAGGCTTATTCTAAAATTTACCTTCAATTTGAGCCCCATTCTTGTTCCTCCTTCACTCTAACCCTAACCATGGCTGGAATCCTAACCATAACCTTGACACTAACGCTATCCCAATTCTAAAATTTATGAAAAATGCTCATTTTGTGTTATCCTAACTGAAATTCCACGTGTAATTCTTGAAATTAATTGCAGGTTTTCCTAAACCCTACAGATTTTCTCACTCTTTTTTCTGAACCTATCTTATTCCATAAGAGGAATCATTGTACCCACTGATCTCAAATCCTAATATAATGAAATACATTGTACTTCCATTATCCCAGCATTTCCTGAATTCGTAGAACCTAAAATAAGTTCAAACATACCTAACATTTTTCCCATTTCTTGTTTTTTTTCTTTTTGTTGGTCGTGGAGCTTCATCTCTGGACCTAGATCCTATCTCTGAGTTCTAGGCATGGGCATGATCTCTGAGTTCTTCAGCTCAAGGTGTGCTCTTTGCCACTTGAGCCACATCACCACTTTCTGGTCTCTGTTGCTTAATTGGAGATAAAATTCTCACAGACTTTCCTGGTGAGCTGGCTTTGAACTCTGATCCTCAGAAATCAGCTTCCTGAGTAGCTAGGATATTAGGCATGAGCCACCAGTTTAATCCATTTCTTTACTCTATGCTCAACCTCTTTAACCAGAAACCTAATGCTAATCACAATCTGAATTAAAACCGAATGATTAATGTAAGGAAAATTGTCTCTATTTAATCAATCACACTTTTTTTTGCTTGTACTTCTTAGTCGAAAACTAAATTTTACCCTAAAGCTTGTCCTTCCCTAACTCTAACCAGAACTAAAACAGTAATTCACACTTTAAACCAAATTATATCTGAATGGTTAAAGTAACACTGACACTGGTTTTCATTCATTGAAACTTGGATGTAATCATTCTTCTTAAAATATGCTGCAGTTTTACACAATATCTTACATCTTTTTCTCATCCTAAACCCAACACTAACTGCAACACCTTGCCTAATCCTAATCCTACATATAACCGAATTATGATGTTAATAGCAAGCTTCTATTTCACATTTATCCTATCTCTTGCTCAGCGTGTAGGTCTAAAATTTAATAGCATTTTAACCAAAGTAATTATTATTATTATTATTTTAATTGTGAAAATATCGTACAGAGGGGTTACAGTTACATGGGCAAGCTAATAAGTACATTTCTTATCAAGCATTTTTGCCTCCTCCTTTGTTTCCCCTTCCCATACCTTCCCATCTCCACCCCCCAGCCAAAGTTGTAAATTTCACTTTTCAACATAACGTCTTGTATATCTCATAGTTGCAATGGGTCCACTTGTATCCCTAAAATTATGCAGCAAAATATCTCTAAGAAATATATTTTTCAAGATGTTTCAATCCTTAGATAAAGTTCATTTACTTTGATATAAAGTTATCTCCAAAAATAAATGCTGCAACTAACCTAATGTATGTTTTCTTGCACAAAATGCTGTGACTTCTTGTCTTGTTATTTGATTTTAATTATATTTTTCATTTGTGACATAATCCCTACTTACATTTATTACAAACTTTTGTAATTATACAAATCATGCCTGTACACACTAATTTGAATACTTTAATATTCAAACAAAATTATCTTTTTTCCTTTCTCCCACAGGGAAGGATGAGGTGCTGAAGTACCTGGAATGGAAATTTGCAACGTGAGGATGGGATCATGAGCACTTTCTACTTGGCTAAATAGGAATTCTTGTTTCTACAGTACATTCTTACCATTTAATCACACAGGGAAAGCCACAAAATTTGAAGTTCATATGAAGGAATTACATTCCCAAAAGATGTGGAAACCCTGCTCAAAAGTTCAATTTTATCACTAGTTATTTGTGCTTGCTGGCTGATCTATTTTTCTATCATATGTTTCATATTGTTAAGTATATTAGTAATTCAGCTGTCAGTACATGGCAGGAGACTCCTGAAATCACAGCTATTGCTGTGTAATATTCTGAGAGAGGAAAAAGATTATGTTGACCTCCAATTCCTACCTTTGGCCTTCAATGTACTAATTAATAGTCAAAACAATCGTGTAAGATGTTAGTTTATTTTCCCTTTTTAATTAGATATTAAGCAAGTGTTTATCACAATAAAAAGTGATAGTGCTATCAGAGCTGTGATATGAGCACCTTCTCCCTAACAAGTAATGCTATATGGACTGTAAATATGGAAACCACAATAAAATTCTCTCTCTCTCTTTCTCTCTCTCTCTCTCTCTCTCTCTCTCTCTCTCTCTCTCTCTCTCTCTCTCTCTCTCTCTCTCTCTCTCTTTCTCTCTCTCTCTCTCTCTCTCTCTCTCTCTCTCTCTCTCTCTCTCTCACCCTCTCCCTCTCTCTCTCCACACACACACACACACACACACACACACAGCTGCCACCCAGACAAATGAGACATCAGTTCCATTCTTTTGTAATTATAGTTTATTGATATTTTCTCCATAGGTTTTTCTTTGCTTAAGCATCTTGCCTGGACCTATATCTTTCCCTTAAATCAAGTACATTCAAGTCAAACTCCATGAATTCATACTACTACTCCAAAATACTAAAATATATTGGATCTCGAGACCAATAAAAACACACACTTTGTTATTTTAGTAGAAATTGACATCATGAAAGTAGAGGAATATTGATCAGGTACGGAGGTAAGAGAACAGGAGTATGTGGGAAAAAGTATGTTAGAGATACAGAATCAACTTCTGGAGGCTCATGTATTGAAAACTTGTCATCCTATATTGAAAGCTCAATTTAAATACACAGTTTTCCAGTTACTTTGCTTACCTATCACTTCTGATCACAAATCCTCTTATGAATGTTCATAGTATCTGTGAATAAATCACACAATTTGCATGTACTTATAATCTTAAGCAGACAATCTGCTACTACATCTTTCATTCTATGTGACGAACCCTTATTTGTTGTTTCTCTATTTGCTGAATAAATGTATTCCTGGATACAGGATATTGACAATAAATCTGGGTGTAATTTTCATTTTGTAAATTTCAAAAATAATATAAACTTTGTATTGACTAGTCATTTTCTTAAAATGAGTGATACTCATGAACACAATATTTTGGTGCCTATAAGTAAATTGAGAATTGATGTGGTACTTCTTGTGTCTAATTTACTTAACCACTAGATTGTTCATGTATGAACATGTGCATTGGACTTTTTTATTTTTACATATAAAGTAGTCCT
Source organism: Dipodomys merriami (assembly GCF_024711535.1). Taxonomy (NCBI): domain Eukaryota; kingdom Metazoa; phylum Chordata; class Mammalia; order Rodentia; family Heteromyidae; genus Dipodomys; species Dipodomys merriami. Next base: position 39,660 of record NW_027203724.1, on the reverse strand, counting down.
CAAGAGTTTACATTAAAATGATAATGGGGTGGAGTCTTCCTATTCCAAACTTTATATTTACTTCAGTAAAAGTAGTAGAAACACATGATGTTTACCAGAGCAATATAAAAGATGAGAACATATTTCTAAAGAGATTGGATTTATTGATTAAAACATAGAAAAGTATAAAACAGGTTCCTTGCTTGAGACTGCATAAATTTCATATGAATGTAGTTCAAGATGAGAATCAGATAAATTCATATTAATATTACTGAGATTTACATCACAATATGAGCAATATAGATATTTTTAAGGAATTGGTCATTCAAAGCCCAAGATAACTGATGGATGAAGAATGGAATTGAAAATAGCAGAGGAAAACAATTCAACATGCAGCTAGTATGATTTTATAATGCTAATATGAAAAAAATGGAGCTTTTGCTTTTCTGAAGAAGAAAGTTTAGACAGTAATTTCAATGTAAGGCATCAGTCATAATGAGTCTAATGTCTTTTCCTCCAAGATATCCAAGAGTACTATACTCATCCTCTGAAATGTAAATAAGTAATAATTTCAATTAGCTTTTGCTAATATTAATTTAATTGTGTAGCAAAAAGTTAAAATGTTTGCTCTCTTTCCTTCAATATAATAACATACATTTCATACTTTACTGTCTCTTCATACAAGCCTGAAATCACTACTTCAAAGTAACACACACAGAAAAACAAAAATAACCTGATACAACAGTCACAATTCCTAAATTATATGAAAAAGTTCACAGTAAAAATAAATAAATCTGGGCTGGGAAGGTGGCTCAGTAGTAAAGCGCTTGTCTTGCATGCCTGAAGCCCTGGGTTCAATTCCTCAGCACCACATAAACAAAAAAAAATGGAAGTGTCACTGTGGCTCAAGTTGTAGAGCGCTAGCCTTGAGCTGAAGAGCTGAGGGACAGCACCCAGGACCAGAGTTCAGGCCTCATGTCTGGATTCCCCCCCCCCAAAATAATATAAATAAATAAATCTGAAGAAGAAGAAAAACAATGGCAGAAGAACAACAGAAGATTACCCTAGCTCTCTCTAATGAAACAGAGATTTAGAGTATCTAGCAGGTACTCCGGTTCTAGAGGGTCACACCAAGTCAGCTATCATTATATATAGATATACAATTTGAAAGAAGAGTTTGTCCTGTCTTCAGAAGAAAACAGAAATCTATGAAAAGTTACCCAGCCAGGTAGGTGATTGTTGTGACTGTGTTGGCCAACATATTCAAAAGCACATCTGCAGTGTTGAAATAGGGCAACATTGAAAAAAGCTGGAACAGAAATGTACATTAGAGAAAGCCACATCTATATACAGAAACAATTCACCATACCACTGGACAATGTGAACTGTGACTGGAACCACAAGTATTAACATCACAACATCTCACCACAACTAGTTTCTACTCCTCTACTTAATGGTCTAGACAAAAACTTAATTCCAGAAAAGCAAATCACAACAGGAAACCAGCACCTGAAAAATTAACCAAGAACACAGAGAATCATGTATTAAGATCATAGATCCCCCCAAAAAACCTTCCAAATGGACAGAATAAATCAGAAAAATACAAGAAAAATGATGTCAAGGTAGAATAAATCACATAGTAAATAACCAGGCATTGGAACAGACAATCAAGGACCTTGAAGATAGTTATCAAAATACATTACAAATACTGCTGAAAAATGTGATTAAAGGAAAGATAGAAAACCTCTTCAAGGAAATTTGTCAACAAGATGAGACCAACGAAAGATTAGCAAAATAATTCAATGAGACTACAAACAGAAAGATAAAAATTTCTGAGAAGGCCAGGGAGTCCAAGGAAAAATAGATGCCTAGTTAAAAGATATGAGAGAAGATACAGCTAAGTAAACAACCCTTGCTACTTCCCACCCAAAGAAAATATGTACAAAAAGTCCATACAGGACCTAAAACAAAACTTTATTAAAGAGATAGAACCACTAAAAATGACCAAAATTAGAAGACGGGGAAATCAAAAACAAAGTAGAAAGTCTCCACAGCAAATAGATGACATAGAAGATAATCTCAGGGTCAAAAACAGAATAGGTCTAATAGGAAAGAGGAGATAATCATTTAGAAAAAATCCAAGAAATAAGAAATGATCTTACCAGAACTTCAAGACTCAGAAGATCAAATTTCAGGGAGATAGGTATCAAGAAAGAGAAGATCAGGAAATTAAATGGATGGGAAACAAATTACAGAATTCTAGCAGAGAACATGCCAAACATCCAAAGAGATAGGCTCATTCAGAGAAGAGAAGCCTTTAGAACACCAAATAGAGAATTCTAGAACTGAAAAATTCACCACCACATCATAATCCATTAGACGATCATTAAAGGCCAAGGAAAGGATTATTAAAGATGCCAGAGCAAAAAGACTGATTATTTATAAAGAATATACAGTCAGAATAAATACAGATTTCTTAGCTGATATGGTAAAAAGGAGAGCCTGGCATGATATAAGACAAACATTAAGGATAAACAACTACCAATCATGAATATGGTCCTAAGCCAAACTCTCCTTTCCATTTAAAGGATATATACAACTATTTCATGACAAAAAAAAAAAAAAACTTGAAACAATGTATCTCCACCAAATCAGCAGGATAGTAGTTAATCAAATATATCCTACATAGAGAAGATCAAGAAGAATAGGAACTGGTTATATAAAATGCTCCCTACCAACGAACAAGATAAATATATTAACAATAGATGAGACACATCTTCTAATATCAGGGGTATAACATAGGAGGACTTATCAGATATTTCTCAGTCTTAACTTTCAATATCAATGGATTTAAATTTCCAAATAGAAGACAGATTAGATAGTAGTATCAAAAAAGAACAACAAGACACATCTGTCAATGTCTAGTGCATTGGGGTCCCTGGGTAAGGGTCACGAAATCACCAGGACACATTGGATGCAGCGTGCAAACAACAATTGCCACTGCATGCTGTGCTTTATTGTTAGTGGGTACTTAAAGACAAGCAAGCATAATCTTTGCCAAGATTTGGTCAGAAAACATTTACACAAAAAATTTCCACAGATACATTTTTACTTAACCTATGAGACAATGTCTAGGTATATTATTATCTAAACTATTTTAGAGCAAGCTAAAACCACTTCTCCAATATCAGGAAAATGCTTGACAAGCTGTTCATCTATGCTTAAGCAAGCAGAAGAGCCACTTCCTCAGCTCTCAGGAGTCAGTGACATCTGTCTGGAGATAGGGAGAGAGAACGTTTTCCCTCTCTAGCCTGGCGTTCCAAGAGCTTTCCTAATCCCATACACAGTCCTCAGATAATCCCGAGGCTGGAGCCTGCATCATTCTGCCCCCTCAACATAGACCCTGAGTCTTCACACACATCCATCTAGTATCTACAAGAGACACACTTTTTTGACAAAAACAAACACGTACTCAAACTAAAAGGCTGGAAGTAAAATTTTCAAGCAAATGGACATCATAAACAGGCCACAGTAGAATTACTGACATAAGATAAAATAGAATTCAAATTAAAATTGGTAGGAAGAGACATTACCTATTGATAAAGGCAACTCTGAATTAGGAGATATAGCCAGACTAAATATAAATGACCTGAATCCTGGAGCATCCCACTACTTAAACCAAATTCTACTTAACCCCAAAAGACATCTCAACACATCATTCCCATCTATGGATTGGTTATCCAGGAAAAACTCAACCAAGAAACTGCAGACCTAAATATCTTCATTGACCACCTAGCCCTAACAGACATCTACAGAATATACATTCAGCGTCAGAATATACATTCTTCACAGCAGCTCATGGAAGATTCTCCAAAACAGAACATATCCTAAGTCACAGAGAAATTCTGTCCAAATTCAAAGAAAAATTATTTGAACACCCATATCTTGTCAGAGCATAACAGAATAAACTTAGAATTAAACAGCTAAAGCAAAAAAAAAATTGTCAAACCCATGAAGAGTGAACAAAAAGTTGCTGAATGACCAGTGCGACACTGAAGGGATTAGAATGGAAATCTGAACTTTTCTAGAATTTAACAAAAATGAACACACAAAATACCAGCTCCTCTGGTATTTGCAGTAATTACTGGAAGATTTATAGCTTAGAGTGCCTACATCAATAATTTGGGAAATCTCAAATGAATATTTTAATTATGTATCTCAAGCTCCTTGAAAACAGGAAAAAGCCCAAAACCCAAAGCAGTAGACAGAAACAAAAAAAAATTAAATGAGAAATAACTAAATATAGTCAAAATAAAACGTAGAAAGAATCAACAAATCATTTTTTTTTAAATAAATGAACAGACTTGGCAGACCCATACCAAATCTGATTAACAAGAGAATTTATATAGATAGATAGATAAAAAGCATGAAGTTTGGGTGAAGAACTTTAGTTGCCCTGCAACGCACAATTGCTTCATATCTCAAATATATTTAGAGCCCCAAAAATTAACCCACCAAAAAAATTGTCAAAGAAACAACAACCCTCTTAATAAGTGGGCTAAAGATTTAAAGAGAGACCTCTCTGAAGAAGAAATATGCATGACCAATAGACACATGATGAAATATGCAAAATTTCTGGCCATAAAAGAAATGCAAATCAAAGCAACATTGACATTCCACTTCACCTCAGTTAGAATGACCATAATGAAGAAAATTAATAATAACAGATGCTGGGCTGGTGGAGATGTGGCCAAAAAGAAACATTACTACACTATTGGTCAAAATGTAAAGTTGTTCAAATACTCTGTAATGAAGTATAGAGGTTCCTCAATAGAGCTCCCCTATCACCCAGCAATGATAGATCAAGAAAATGTCATATATATTCCCAACAAAACTTTATGCTTCTGTCAGAATGAATGACATTGACCCATTAGTAAGGAAATAGATTCACTTGGAAAACATAGTAAGTCAAACAAGCCAGACCCAAAGAATCATAGGCTAGAGATTTGCACTCATTTGGAAAAACTAGAATATGTATAGGATATTCATAATAGCTCACTAACAACGTGCATATCACCATATAAAATGATGCTTATCGAAATGAGCTCCAAGAAATGGATACAAGATGATTGTATAGTGAACAGTTTTTAGTTATTTCTATGTAGTTTTTACCCTTTGGTTTATTCCCTGTAGTCATTGTTTTATATTTCTCTACCCTTTGTCTTATACCTAAATTAATGTGATTTGGGGAAGTGAAGGGAAATCACAGAAATGTTCGGACAAAGATTAACCAAAGACACAGTAATATACACTACACACTATGTTAGAAATAAACTTCATAACTTTGGGGTGTAGGATGTCAGGGTTGGGGGAAGGAGGAAAAAATGAGGAAGGGGTAACTTTGTTAAAAATGTAGTCATTGGTTATGTAACAGTAACCCACCCCTAACTATATTACATTCATGATATAAAATCCAAAAAAATAAGAGAACTCACCCAAATAGAGAAAATTAGAGAAAAAAATGAGACAACACAACAAATAAAGGCAAAATTAAGAATGTTGTAAGAGAGTACTTTGAAAATCTTATGCCAATCACATGGAGAATTCTGGAGAAATTGATCCTTTCCTCTACTCGATCTGAACCAAGAAGTAACACATAAGAAGTAATGAAAATGAAATGTCAATAAACGATTTCCCATTCCAGAAAAATCTAGGAATCAATGAATTTATCATAAAATTAAGGCCTGCAAGAACTTACAATACTCAGATCTAACTCTTCAGTGGACTAGAAAGGGAAATGGAATTTTCAAAACACATTCTTCGAGGCTAGAATTAGACTCTTCCCCAAATAACATAGGAACTCACCAAAGAAAGAACTATGAACCCAAATCTTTGATAAGCATTGATGCAGAACTTATTAATAACATTTCACCAACCAATTTCAGGAATTAACAAAAAATCATATGGTATGATCAAATAGGATCCATTTTGGATACAAGTGGATTTAATATTCTTGTGAATAAACATAATACAAACCATCAGCAGAAGCAGGGACAGGAAACACATGATCATCCATAGGGATGTAGAAATAGCTTTTAACAAGCTCCAATACCGCTTTATGATTAAAAGGTCTGAGAAGCTAGGAATGCATGGAAAATTCCTCAATATAATACTGAGTATGTATATGACAGAGATAATTAGCCTTTACCTCACGGTGGTAGCCTGAAGACATTAACATCAGGAATGAGACAAGGATGTCCACTCTCTCTACTACTCTTCAATATGGTAGTGGACTTTCTAGCAAGGGCAATATACAAGAGAAAAACATAAAGCAGATACAAATAGGGAAGAAGTAAAAATATCCCTTTTTGCAGATGAAATGACCTTGTATTTAAAGGACCCTATAGCTTCCTCCCTCAAGTTAGTAAAGATGATGCTAACCTTCAGCAATGTAGCAGGGTATAAAACCCATAAGAATCAGTAGTTTTTCTGACCAAAAATGAGAAACTCCAGGCTAAAATCCAAAAACAACCTCATATGTACTAACCTCAAAATCAAATCAAATCTAAACAAAACCAAGCAACAACAACCAAACTAGGAATTAATTAATTTAACTAAAAATGTAAAGGAGCTCTACTCTAAAGACTTTAAAAATCTAAAAAGGGGAATTGAAGGAGATTCAAGGAAATGGAAAGTCTTTCAATGCTCGTGGTTGGAAGAAGTAATATTTTGAAAACTGAAATACTGCCCCTAAACAATTGGCAATGCAATACTCATCAAAATCCCAACAATATTCTTCAATGCATTTGAGAAAGCCATTCAAATTTAATATGGAATTATAAAATTACAGATGAAACAGAATGCTTAGAAATGAACTCATGGGCCTATAGTCATCTTACACACACACACACACACACACACACACACACACACACACACACACACACACACACACACACACAATGGAATTCAATTCACCCATCAGAAAGGATGACTTTTTACCAGTCTTAAGGAAAATGAAATGATGGGAAAATTATAATAAGAGAAAAGAGAAAGGATTGCAGGCGCAGAGCAATATAGGTTTCATGGATTCATTCATTTATGGTAGCTAGAAGGTGCCCACAAATCTACAAGTAAACAATACATATTCTACCTCATCTCAGTTAGAATGGCCATTAACAAGAAAACTAACAATAGCAATTGCTGGCATGGATGTAGCCAATTGGGAACTCTATTATACTGTTGGTGGAAAATTAAACTTGTTCAACCACTGTGGAAAGCAGTACGGAGTTTCCTAAAATATTAAATATAGATCTCCCTTAAGAACCAGTAATTCCCCTCATGGGTACTAATCCAATAAATAACAATCTCACATGAAAGCTACCAGTATAACCATCTTCATTGCCCAGGCCCAGGGTTGAAGGAATGGAAAAAAAAACGTTACCACTGTTGGTATTTGTTCCCGCAAATATGAACTGTTTGACATAAGATACCAAATCATTCTATTTGCAGTAGCTAGCATAGGACTTAAAGGTAGTGGGTGTTAAAATGGCTTCTTTGCTGAATATTAGGAAAATATGTAGGCAGTCCAAGAAAAGAGACATTTGTTGTTGTTTTTGGTAGAGGGGCTTGAATTCCTGGCTTAGGCACTGGCCTGAGCTCTTCAACTCAACGTGAGGGCTGTATCTCTTGAGCCACAGTCCCATTTCTGGTTTTCTGGTGGTTAAATGGAGATAAGAGTCTCAGGGACTTTCCTGCCATGGCTGTCTTTGAACTGCAGTCCTCAGATCTCTGCTTCCTGAGTAGCTAGGACTACAGCTGAGAGCCACTGGCACTAGGCTAATAATGGGGGATTTTTAGAAAAGAAAATGCACCTCTTCACTTGTGTCTAGACCTCAGACATCACTATTAGAACACTTCACCTTCAACTCATTTCATCAGACATTTGTAATTTTTTTCTTTTTGTTCATGTAGGAATACTGCAGTCAATTATCAACTCAGCTGTGGGACTGGATCAATTGTAGGGCAAATGCTAGCACCTAAATCAAGAACTGTTACATCAAAACAAATGAGACCCTCTTTTGGAATAATTGTTTTCTCTTTTTATTACAAATCTTTGCTTGATTACTTCCTAATGTGATATTGGACCTCATAACAGAGTGATGACATTTTCGTTCTCTTCAGCCTTCTCCCACATGTGGTCAAATATTTAAGAATTCTAAGATATCCATTGATAATTCATTAAGCTGACCTCTAAGGAAATGTGCATTTCTGGAATTTAGTCTGCTGTCTTGTTCTTACATGCACAGACTTTCTTTGATGTATTGGTTTTACAAGGAATTTTACTTTCTAATCTTTGTGTGATCAATTTTAGTCTCTCTGATCAGTCTTTCTGTCCCTCTCTCGGGAGTTTCATTTCAGTCTGCCTCATAAAAACTATATTATTTATCAACAAAATGACTCTCAGCTTCTGTTTTTTGCCTGACTTCGTGTAGGCTGTGATAGCAGCCCTGACTGGCTGTGCTTACTGGATATTTTTGTTTGTTTGTTTTGTGTGGTTTATTTTTGTTGTTGTTTTGTTTTAGAAGTCTAGGATTACTATTCAAGATAGTAGATTCTCTAGGTCCCAGTGATCCCTTGACCTAGATTCAATGTGTTTTTCTCCTAAAGATACAAAGAACAGCTGACTAAATTCCTGTTTTAATTTTCTCAAAATGAGGTAATCTGACATCCTTGCAAAGCCATCAATAATCCTCTGTAATCACTTACAGAAATATTCTATCAAGATGGCTTTTCAAGGTTGAATGTGAAAATTTTTCATTTTCAAGTCACCACCATGAACCAGATCACATTCCTCAGAGCAGACTTTTGGAAGGAATGTTCCCCTTCCTTCCTTCTCTTATGATACATGAAACCATAATATTCTGCAGTAGTGACCACCCTGCAGCACATTTTTCCAAGAATATTTTGTAGTGTAAAAGAAGACCAACTATCAAAATAAAGGTGAAAATACTTGTCTACTACAGACTGATTTATCTTGCTTATATGTGTTGTTATTTTCATTACTTCAAACGCAGGGATAAATTTATTGGGATTAGACAAGTGGGAAAGGATTAATGGAATAAACATTCAGTTTACTTCCATATATCCAATATAATACACTTAACCCCTTAAGGAAAATTAAATCCAACTGTAGAAACAATGTCAGAATTATAAAATAAGCCTCAATATGAATAATCTGACACACATACACCATCATCTACTCAGAAATTAAGTCTTTCTATAAATATTTATTTGGTACAAGATAATAAAAATTTACTTAATGAATATGACTTCTAAGTATCATCTGAAATGCCCCTCGTATATATAATTGTATATAATTTGTATATTTCACCTAGAGAGGAATTTAACATGCCTGTAGAAATCAATTTTCCACAACTTAAGTATTGTGTGGTGATGAACCTTTCCACGTAATACCAAGAGTCATGTGCAATAATTTATTAATTGATGTTAAATGATTGCTGAGTGTAGGATACACTTTGATTTAATATGAAACAATGATGATATATTATTTGTTTAAATTCTAATGCTTCTCAATTTTACACTTCATGAAATATATTATTAAAATTAGTTTCCATTTTTCTTTTTTAGAGATGCAGAAATTAAAATAATCTATTCAGCATTCAATATGAAGAAATAAACAATAAATATATTAATATTAAAATGATATACTATCAAACTGTGATTTGAATTATAGTTCTAACAAATTGTAAACAACATTTAATAGAATTATGGGTAATACTTTTTAAACTTACCAACTTGTTATTGTTTACTAATTGTGTCATTTGTTATTCTTGGTTCAAGTCATCTATTTACCTTAATTGTTTAGTTTTCTATTTTAACTCTATTGGTTTGCTGAATATACATTTTGTTTTCCATTTTTAGTGACTGACATGAGGATGAAAAATCTGTATCCTAGTTTATTACTTCCTATGTTAAAGTCAAATTGCTGCTCTCCACAGCTGTTCTACACTTCTTTGTATAGTACAGAATTTCCCCTAGTCCCATCGACTGTATTGCTGCTCTCATATATTTTATTTTATTTTATTTTTATTTAAATTTTATTGTCAAGGTAATGTACAGAGGGATTATAGTTACATAAGTAAGGTAATGAATTCATTTCTTTTCTAACTTGTTACCCCTTCACCCATTTTTCTCCCTCTTCCCTCCCAACGCAACTCCCAAGATTATTTCCAACATATTGTTTTGTGAGTATCACTGTTGCATAGGTTACCCCTTTGTCCTTTGTCGCACCATTTTGTTTTTTTCATTTCCCTTCCCCAGTTCAGATCAACTTATTTACAATACCCAGGGTATCAAAATCAAATACAGTGACTATAGGGGATAAACCATACTTGGGGAAAACACAAAATGATAAAAATAAATCACCTAGTACATTAAGAACAACAACAACAAAGAACATATCTTGGAGTTAATTTCACTTAGAATCACCTTATACGGTCATATTTACATAGCTATTCTGCTCATCTACTAAGATTATCCTTGATGTACACAATGATGCTGCACTATTACCCAGTAATCCCACTTCTGAGCATTTAACCAGGTGAGCACAAACAAGGCCACACTAAAGCTACCAGCACAATTATGTTTATCACAGTAATATTTACCGTAGCTAAGATATGGCATCTAATTTGAATTACCCTTTCTTTATCAGAGGTTAATCAACTTGAATGATATCCAACTATACAATATTTTCACAATATTCTTGTCATTATTTTGAAAAACACATATTTTATTATTGTCTCATAGTAAAACAGAAAACAGTTTAATTCAATTGAAAGTTCTAACTTTCAAAACTGAATAATTGTTAACAGGACACAATATATGTGTTCTTCAAAATTCCTGTAACTACTACCTATTCATTTTCAAATTCTGAATATTTCTTTCCAGAGATATTCAAAACAGTACCTGTTTGCATGTTATTGAATTATGCAATAGATTCAGTTTCCAATAGGGTGTTACCTATTGATAAGTCAACAGAAAATATAGCCAAATTTTAGTAGAGGATAAAACTATGAAGTATATGTAAAAATTAATTCCTCAAAAGTTAACATTTGTTCATCAGAGTAAGCTATTATTTCTATGACCATCAATCCCAAGCTTTTATGCCATAAAGTCATCCCACCCCAACAGTTTCCAACTTGTAAGGTACACCTTAAAATTCCCTTAATTCACATCATGAATAGCTTATGACTATTGTGAAAAAATTCTACACTTCTTCTAATATGATTTCTTCCTGTTGTGGAAAGAAAAACAAGATGTCACACATTTACTCTCTTCATACCATGTTACACCAAAGCCTCAAAAAATTGCTTTTTCTAAATTTAAAAATTAATAGCATCCATTTGTTGGCAACTCTGTCTAGATTATTCACATTATTTTATACATGAATTCTTGGAATTATCTATTAAGTAAGTTCTAATTATACCTTGCTTGAAAGAATATTTTAGGCAAATAGAATGTCAGAATCATTTGTGAATTTGTCAATTAAACCCTCTACTTAAAAAGAATTTTGTAGTATCCTATAGAATATGAAATTACAAACAAAACCAAAATATTTATTTTAAACCTAATTTCTAACGTAACAAGCTCTACAAAATCCTACATTAGATGAACTTTGCAATTTCTCCAGGCTTAAACTATTGTAATCTGTCATCATTTCTTTGGAATCCAAAAGAATGATGTTTATTTTTTCAAATTTTTGGTTGGAATCATGAGCCATTATCCATTTAATATTGTTATGTAATGAAGAGAGATTAAAAACACAACTATTATTTTTAAGAATTTTTATTTTTTAGTTTTTCATGTCTCCTTTCTATCCATCCCCTTCTCTCATCCTATTCTTTTCTTCTCTCAATATCATCTTTAAACTTACATAATTTTTATGTGTTTTACTTTTAAATTTAAATTTTTGTTTTTCCATTTTCCTTGTTTTTTAAAATCTCTCTCCTATCATTCTGTCCAATCCATTTCCCTTTCTGAGATTAGGACTTGGTTAAATTCACTCTTATTTTACCTCCCCAAAACCTTCTACTCTTATTTTCCCCCTCATTTTTCCCTAAACCTAATAATTTCTGGTTTGCCAAATTCTTCTTTGCTCTTCTTATCCAATTAATCCATAGTTTTATGGTGTTGATCAGATTGTATGTATTGAATTAGATTGTATCTGCAGCAACTATAGGACTTTGGTTGATCCTTGCCTCAAAATAAAGTTCTAGCACAAGACTGGTGACTTGTCTTCTCAAAACATAATGACAAAATTAGCCCAAACATCCAACCTAGTATACCTTCTTGTTGTTTGGTATGTTTCATTGAGACAAAATTATACTACCTGGTCCAGGGAAGGTATCACTACTTAATTCCACTCTCTAACCTCCTGTCTTAGTCTGAGTGCTAGAATTCCAGGCTTTTATCACATTGCCCTGCCATAATTTGTTGGTTTATTTAATCTAGAAACAGACTAGCAATTCTGAATTTCTCCGATGATCTTATCCAATAGACTGACTGCTCAGACTGTTTATGTACAATTTTCAAAAATGTTCTAATATTTGACACAGGATATGAACATTTTCAGATGCACCTGCAGGGGCCTCTGATTCATTCCTCCATGGATCTGATCCAATTAATCATGATTACTTAACTCTCTTACTATCCCTGTTCCCTACCTATGTAAAAGTCTCAAACTTTTTTGAAGAATATTCACTTGAGGACTTTTTAATATTAGAAAATGTCATTTAATCTAGTCTTACTCAGGACATATTTTCTATTGTTTTCTAACTTTTCTACATATTCTGAGAGTTGTTTCATTTGTGTATTTGTGTGTGCACATATAAGTGCCTCTGTGTGTATGTATAGGTTTGTATGTATGTATGCAAAAGCCTCAAGCTCTTATTCAGCAATCTTGATCATAACTGATATTCCATCTCTTGAACCATTCTTCCAATGCAGCTTTGGCTGGTTAATTATAGATAGTGTCTCAAACACTGTTCTTCCCAGGCTGGATGCAAACTGAACTTCCCAGGCTCTTTTACCTCCTTAGGTTTTATTTTTTCCAGCAGTATCAACTTTAAAACTAGAAATATTCTTGTGAGTGTGAACTCGAAGCTCTAGCCCAGATTTTTAACTTAAGATTTCATATAAACATAGGTGAACAAACACATTACATTTCCTGAGCATATACTGTTAGAAATGCGAGCTTAAGCCATGTGCCGTTGTCTCATGCCTATAATCCTAGCTATTCAGGAGGCTGTGATCTGAGGATTCCAGTTCAAATCCAGCATGAGTAGGAAAGATTCTGAGGCATTTATCTCCAATTAACCACCAGAAAACTGGAGGTGGTGCTGTGGCTCAAGTGGTAGAGCACTAGCCTTGAGCTGAAGAGCTGAAAGACATCGCCCAGACCCAGAATTCAAGCCGCCCCAGATACATTAAAATAGAACAGAAAGAAAAAACAAATAAAAAGAAATGGGCCATTTTTCTAGTTAAATCCATGATCTCTAACTTGTTTTGGAACCAGAATTATTCTTCCATTCTATGTTTAAAAATTTGATTGATTAGCTACCATGATTCAGAACTCAAAGATGAAAGAGAATGGCCTCATCCTTCATGTTCCACGTAGTAGTAGTAGTGCTTTCTCTATATCACTCCCATAGTTCAACATACTGGCCTTGGCTTTATTGTTTCAAAGTTGTCTTCTATAGTATATTGAACCATTATATTTAAACACAGAACTATTCTTTCTCCTATTATTCCTATTGTTTCTTCTACTGTTAACTTATGTACACTTGGGAAATAATGCACAACACACACTATCAAAAAAGAACAAAAAAACGAACAAACAACAACAACAAAAATAAACGTTTCTGAGAAACATATTCCCACTTATAATTGGCCTTCATATACGGAGTACTTATGAAATTTGAACTTAATATACTCCTGGGGTTAGTTACATAAGTAAAGTAATGAGAACATTTCCTATCGAACATTCTTACCTCCTCTTTTGTTTTTCCTCTGCTATCCCTTCCTTCCCCATCTCCCCAACTCCCCCCTCCACTCCCGAAATTGTAAAGTTCGTTTTCTACATAGTGACTTGTTCATCTCATTATTACAATGGGTCATACTGTATCCTTGTTTCAGCATTTTGTTATTTCCCTTCCCCTCCCCACATTAGAAAAATGTATATACAAAATGCAGGGTACTGACATCAAATCCAGTGAAAACAGGGATTATATCATGGGGGAAGAGCATAGAAGAGAAACAAATAAATCACACAGTACATTTTAGATACATTAAAAACAAAAGCAAGAAAAAATGTATGTGGTGTAAATATCTTGGAGTTCATTACACTTAAAATCATCTTATATGCCATATGTGAATGGATAAAGTTTTTGTATACCATTTAAATTCCATATTTTGTCTTTAATAAGTTGTCTCTGAAACACGTGTTACCTCATGTCCAAAGATGTCTTTGTGCTATTTCAATGAAGCCAGAAAACATTCACTTTACCGCGAGCAGCACAATAGATTGTTACTGGAAGTTAAGTGGAAGGAACTGTTATTGCAAGTAGAAACTGATCCAAAGAGAGGAATTGAACACAGAGAAATGACAAAGTTTCAGTTCATTTGTGCTGTCCTTTTTAGTGTACAAGAAAATAATCCAAGGCTTGAAGGAAACTCTGTCCCTGAATTGTTCAAGTGGTTTATTTACTCATATAAAACTGTACAATGGATCCACATACCTAGAGCCCTAAGTGACTTTCTTAAGATGGCATTACTTTTTCATTCTGTTGCTACGTATTATAATTCAGGCCACCTGGTAGATAGAAGTGGAACACAATACTAAGTCTAGGAAGGCTGACATTCCTATTACATCACTAAGGAAATAGAGTGTTAAGACCTGCAGGACTCATAGGGCTGTTACATGTGAAATTATTACATAAAACATCATTAACAGTCATCTCCGACACCCATAATATTCTGCTTCCACTTACAATCTGAAGAGCCAAATATCTAAGCCTTTTTATTGATTGGGTATGATTCCTAGGAAGGAAGAAGAAGGATGTGAAAGGTGATGGTGGAATAATATGTATATTGGCTCCTTTTCCACATTTTCTGCATTTTTAAAAAGTGCTACTGACAAACTCTCATTTACATCTAATTGACTATGCAATCTGCACAAAATACAGACATATGAAGGCATTTATTCTCGTGGATAGTCACAAAGATTAACAAATTCCATTTCTGGAAAAAAATGATACTAGGTAAGAAAGTATAAAGTATTGTCAATAAAATGGTTTCTTCTCCTAGCAGAACAAAATGTAATATTGAAATAATTACTCCAGGTTTCTTTGAGATTTTATGTTTTCGCAGTATCAAAATGTTCTCTAATTCCTTGGCCTTGGCTAATTTTTTAAAACAGTTTTTTTAATAAATAGAATTTTTTAAATTTTTTAAAAATAATTTTAAATAAATAGTGATTTGTTGTTTGCTTTGGGCAGGCATGAAATAAGACTGCATTAACATTGTGTGAATTGAGAGGATAATTTTTATCAGAATATAAACATAATGAAAAATAGATGATTTTAAGGCAAATAGCTTATATGTTGTTCAAATTTAATGACAGGATAACAGGTTATAGTAGAAAGAATGCTAAACAGCAAAATACCTGCCCAATATATCTGTCATCCCCAAATATCTAATTCCTCAAATGTAGATTTACATCCTTTCATCACCCAAGAAATGCCAATTTGAATAATTTTCAGATGGAAGAAACATACTCAAATAGGTACTTAAAAGTCCCACCTGTTTTGAAAGGGACATGATAAGGCAAGAACCAGCACAAAGATGTAAAGAAGCTACCTTAGAAGATAAAGGAAAACACAACAACCCAGATTCTGAAGTTTCTGGAAAGCAGAAGGGGAAGTAAATGCCTTTCCACTAAAATCATCTGAAAATATTTCAGCTTTGTCGGAGATTAAATTTTAATCTAGTGAGACTTCTTTTAGTTTTCTGTCCTTTAGAACTGTAATATGATAAATACAGATGGTACAATCCACTTAACCTTTAGAAATTTGTTACAGCACATTTAGTTTAGTAAACTAACTCAACTACAGCCTTTTCCTGATGCAAATACAGGGACATCATATGTCCTTGTTTCGAAGAATAAGAAAAAGTTGCCACTGGTGTTGTACACATGTATGATGTATATGCTACTAAGGGTCTTACGTTAATGCAGTATGGAAATACTAAACAATATCAAATAAGAAGCTTCCTATCTTTCTTTTCACATTTGGTGATCACTAAGTACCAAAGTTATGTAGAAGGCTAGGATAAGACTATGGAAATGAAATCTGTCTCCTAATATTATAAAAATAATTTATGTCATTTTGAGCTACACTTTCTAAAATAATAAAAAAATAAGGTAAAACAGAAACATGAACTCAATTTTCCATTTTTCCTAACATTCCAACAGAAATTAGAGAATCCAGTAAAGATAGAGCAATCCCAGGATGGTATAGGATGTTATAGGATCACTAGATGGTGAAAAAGAAGTTAACAAAAATGGATTTCCTGATACAATGGGAAACAAAATCTGCAACTTCAGATTGTGATATAGCTAGAAAGTAGTTTCCACTATGCTGTCTTTGATATTTTAGGTTTGGTTACACAGCAACATTCCTCTCAGGAAATGATTGTCTTAATACTCAAGGGTTTGCAGCATATAACCCAGCAACAAATAATGCTTCTAAATGTAAACAAACATGATATTAACAGTAACCAAGGCTACTTCCATTGCTATAGCTGATAAATAAGAATGATCTTGGGGAATAGTCAGTCTTGAAATTTTTCATACCTTTCCTCTTCTCCAATATGAGAAGTCTAAGGTAAGATATGTAAAACATTATCAGACGATTTTTTAAGTGTTTTATTGTTCAAACTAAAGCAAGTACATTTTCACACTTTGGGGTCCTGACTTTCAAAGAGACAGACTCTCACAATTATTTTATAGACAAAAGTTTACTGCTTTGGCTTAGATGTTTTCTAGCATTTCAGTTTTGCTCTCTATTATTTTGGCAACTACATTGAAAAACAAGATAAATCCATCATGCATATGTTGGATTGTTCAAAGTCAAGCCGTCTCCAAACAAAGTTTTCTTTTTTCTTGTGAAAATACTGTACAAAGGGGTTACAATTACATGGGCAAGGTAATGAGTAAATTTATAATCAAGAATTGTAGCCTCCTCCTTTGTTTCCCCTTCCCATCCCTTACAATCTTCTGCCAGCTCCCCCCAAATTGCTCCCCCCAACCCCACACCAAAGTTGTAAAGTTCGTTTTCTACATAGTGACTTGTACATCTCATTATTTCTTTTCCTTCTAATTGGTCAGCTTTGATGGCTTAAAATTCTTTGTTGAAGCTTTGTTTTAGATCTTGTATGAACTTCTTTACTTCCTTAATTTGGTATTCAGTGTTCATTCTCAAATCACTTAGTTGATTGGTTATGGTTTCCTTGAACACCCATTCCTTCTGTTGGGTTCCATTCAGCATTCCCTTTGTGGTCTCCCTGACTTCCTTCAGCTCTTTGGTAATGGATTCCATGAATGCCTCTAGTGATCTTTGTGTATTCTTATCCTGCTCTCTCAATTCCTGTATGACTCTTTGCTTACTTCCTTACGTTCATGCAATTCTTGTAGTTCTGTTTGAGTGTTCTCAGCCTGCTCACGACATTCCTGCCTTTCTCTTTGAGTGTTCTCCAACTGCTCCTGCAATTCCTGTATCAGTTTGAGTAGTGTCCGCATGCTCATGATATTCCTGTATTAACCTTTGGTTTGCCTCCTCTCTCTCGCTATCACGCTCATACAGAGCCCTTTGTAAGTTTTCAGTCTTTTCATTTACCTTGTTTTGCAGCAGTGTTAGTAGAGCTATTTGGAAATTCTCCCCTGGATTATTCATTATCTATTCTGTCCCTTGATTGTCATGAGTGGGTGTTGAGATACACAGACTTGCCATTTTTCTTGTATTTTTCTGGCTTACTCTGCCAATTTGAGATGAAAATAGCACAAAGAAGAATTAGGCAAACCAGAAATGATTAGTTTTAGGGAGAAATGTGGGTAAAAATAGGAATAGAGGAATGTGGGAAGGCACAGGGAGAGTTAACTTAACTAAGTCCTAACTTAAGCCAGAAATAGGTTGGATAGAATGAAAGTAGAAACCGGGCGCTGGTGGCTCACGCCTGTAATCCTAGCTACTCAGGAGGCTGAGATCTGAGGATCGTGGTTCAAAGCCAGCCCGGGCAGGCGAGACCGTGAGACTCCTATCTCCAATAAACCACCAGAAAACCGGAAGTGGCACTGTAGCTCAAGTGGTAGAGCGCTCGCCTTGAGCTGAAGAGCTGAGGGACAGCGCCCAGGCCCAGAGTTCAAGCCCCACGACCAACCAAAAAAACAAAAAAAAAGAATGAAAGTAGAGAGAGAGAGAAAAAGAAGAACGAGAAAAAAGAGACAAGAAAAAATAGAAAAGAAAAAATTAAAAATTAAAATGTGCAATGCTTAAAAATTATGCAAAGTGAAAACAAAATGTTCTGAGAGGAACGTGGATAAAATGAGAGAAGGGTAGGGATATAAAGGAGACGTGAAAAACTTACAAAAATGCTTAAGGAATTTAACTCTAAGAGGTTTTGAATTGAGTAATAAATTCCTGGATTAAGTGTGTACACAATGGGGGATAAGGTCTAATAATTGACTATGGGTACATCTGAGGATCTGCAGAACAAGAACGAAAGAGAAGAAAAGGTGAAAAGAATGAGAAAGAAAGAAAAAGATCAAAAGTTCAGTAGAGCTAAACAAAAAAAAAACAAAAAAATAAAATTTTTAAAAAGAAAAAAAGAAAGAAAAACGCATACACACATATACCCCTAAAATAAAAATTGTAAGAGGAAGCAAAAAAGTTACTAGAAAACAATTTTTTTAAGTTAAAAATTAAAAAAAGTTTTAGAAAAATAATTTTTATAAAAGGTACCCAAAAAAAGTTCTTTGATTTTTTTGGGGGGGGGATGGGAAGATCCTGTATCTCCCGTTTGTCCATAACCACTCTCTTGTTGGAGTCTCTGGTCTGCTTGTGGTGTTTGACTTTCTTGTGGCTTGGTTGCTTTCTTAAGTCAGACTGTTTGAGCAGTCAGAAAAATGCTCTGCTTTACCCAGGATTATGTGTTCCTCCTCCCAGGCTAGTTCAATGGGAGGGAAATCTGCTTTGAGTATCACAAAAGAGGGACATGGCTGTTTCCTCTAGATTGGAGATGCAAAGAGTAGCATTTCCCTGAGGGGCTAGCTTGTGAGACACTCACAGAGTCAAGCCTGGAGCCATACTCAGGGTTTATGTTTACTGACTTTCCATTCATTGACAAGGCTACTGTCGGGAGGTGTAGCCTCTGGCTCTGTTTACCCAGTGAAGAAAGCCACTCCTGAGGCTGATGGCCTGGGCTGGGTGACTTTTTCCTGGGTGGAGCTGAGTCTGGCAGGTCAGGTTAGGTTCTTGTAACCTGCTAACTGAATCTACTTTTCTTCCAAGGCCTTAGTTGGTGCAATTAGCTTAGCTGTGCCTTTGTCAGTATCAAAGATGGAGATCTCCAGGAGTAGGGGGGGGAGGGGTGGCTTTCCCTCTGCTCCCTGAGAAGGAGTGAGGATGTGAGGCTTCTACTCACACCAAGTCTTGGTTCCTGTGTCGTCTCCGGTCTGGGAACTGCAGGATAAAGATGTCTGCTCCTTTTTGGTTCTTGCTGGTATTGAGTAGAATCTGTTCACCCACCATGTCTGGTTCCTTCGTTTGGGACTCTCTGTTCTGCAGATATGGCGGCTATGGCTGCCATCACTGCAGCTCCAGCCACAGCCGCGGCTGCTGGCAAGTACTCAGATCTATCTCCATGCCTGGATTTTCCCTCTCTGGCCTAACTCTCTGTACTGTGATGGCACATTGGTATAATTCCCTGGCTTAGGACTCACTGGAACACAAAAACTACTTTCTATGTGAGAGCTTGTTTAGCCTCCAGCTTCTCCTCTGCCATCTTCCTGGAACTCCTGCAAACAAAGTTTTCTGTTCCCATCTTCACTGCTAATTAAAGTTTAATTATTGCTCTTTACATGATGACAAAACATGATACTTTAATGAATATTCTCATTGCATCAGGTGAAGACAGGAGTGTCTGCGATTGCTTTTTAAATTGTTTTCAAGTATTTTCCTCCATTATTTTCATTATTGCCTTTGTTCCGATCTTCTAATCAGGAACACAGGGTTACACAAAAAGATCTTCTAAAGATATAGGATGTTAGGCAGAAAAAAAAAAATAGATGTATAATTAAAGATATTCATCTCTTAAGATACTGAAAAGCTCAGAAGACATCTTGCTGTTACTGGCATGGTTAAGATGACTTGAATGTTTTGGTTCTTAAACTAAGTGAAATGCATGTAAAATGTTACAGTTGTTCCAAACAATGACTTTGGCTTATACTTTTCTGCTCCAATGAGACGAAACCTCTGACAAGGTTGGAGGGCGTATCGATTTTCTGGTAGAAGGGTTAATGTTAGAAAGCCAAGGGAGATTCCTAAAGCAGCACTGCCTATCACGAATCAGTTCATTATACTTATGGCATATAAGTATATAAAGATACATATATGAATTGAGTGAGAAATATCTGATTTACACAATTGATTCATTGTCAACTAAAAGCAGAAAACACTTCTTGACATTTATATAAACTAGTATATCTAGATAGGATTTAAAAATTTTTAGAATATATATTTTAACATTTATGTCAAATTATTTGTTTATTTTTAACTGTTTATTGTTAATTGTTGTCAGCCATGGGGTTTGAAATAGGGGCCTGGACACTGTCCTTCAGCTCTTCATCTCAAGACTAGTTCTCTACCACTTGAACCACTGCCAGTTTTCTGGTGGCTCATTGGTGATAAGAGTCTCAAAGACTTTCCTGCCTAGGTTGGCTTTTGACAAAGATTCTCAGTTCTCAGACTCCTTACTGGCTAGGGTTACAAACATGAACCACTGGCTCCTCGCTACACTATTATTTTTTACACATTTATGAAGAATGGAGAGGTAATCACATTCATTTATATGTTGTGTCATGACCAAGCTATATCATATTCACTAATTTCTGTATGTAACATTCCTTTTTAGTGAGACTTCTAAAAATCTTATCTTTTGACAGTGATAAAATATCTAATCTTAAGTATAACTTCTTGTGCTATACAATTAATATATTTACTTTTAGTTTTGGAAGTCTGCTAATTAAACTTATATAAAACAAGAAATTAATATGAAAGAAATTCATGGTTCCATTACTTGCTTTATGAAAACAGTATGCCTGTTGTTTTCAGTTATATTTCTGTAGGAATGTGTAAAATTCATTGATTTAACTGTTAAAATCGATAACAGTTACATTATATCAAGTTCATTCAAACTTGAATGTGAAAAATTGCACACTTAATCCAAATATACCTCCACTTTCTTCTACCATATAATTAAAATAACAGTAAAGCAAAGCTTGGTGTTAGCAGCTCATTTGTAGAATCCTCGAAACTCAGGAGACTAAGACCTGAAGATTTTGGTTCAATGTCAGTCTACACAGACAAAAATGTGAAAACTTATCTCCAATTGTCCAGCAAGAAGGAGAAGTTGAGGATGTGTCTCCAGGAATAGAGTGTCATCAGTCATGAGCAAAAAATGCAAGGGAGACTATTAAAAATTGTGTTCAAATCTTAAAAATGGCACATACACACAAAACAACAACAAAGTAGTAGGAACATGAATAATGATGAAAAATAGTAGAAACGATCATGAGAAATATTGTGTAAACATTTGGAAGACAGAAATCATTTGACAGGGTTTTAATTCACGAGAGGGAAAAGTCGCAGTGTCATTTGTACAATCTCATTGTACTGATTTGTTGAAACCTGGCTACTGGGTAACCAGTGAAAGAGTAGACTGGATGACCTGACATAGCAGACATTGCCAGTAATTATGCACCATGTCACTCTGGTGAAATCTAAAATTGTGCTTGTTAATTTAAATAAAACCTCATGAAAGAGATTGTTTGGTTCACATATATAAGGATCCTTATTTTGAGGCTTCAGACCAGTGCTTTTGTTTATCATCACTCCTGCTTTACCCTCATTCCCTTATGCATCTAAACCTTACTTACTGCACCAAGCCAAGGCTTTGAACTAGAGCCCCCTGCCTTAATCCCGCCTTTCTCCTGCTACAACACATTTCACATGCTATCTCTGTCTTAGCATTAGTTGTTTCCTTTCTAATCCCCACCAGAAAACTCTTATATTCATGGAAATCCACAATAAATAACCTAGTTAGAAAAGGGAGTAAGGATTTAGCATTGGCTGAGGCTCTCATCTACAGGTTTGCTCCCTAATAAATCTGTGTTACACTACCTCTTTTTTCTCCATGGCTTTTCAGTCGGACAAGTGATTGATTTGGTTTCATGTAATCCCATTTATCCAGACTTACTTTTGAAGTTTTGACCTGTGCCAAGGAGCCCTCGTGTTTCCCCTAACTCTTCCTGTAACATTCTCAAGTATCTGGGCTTACATTGAGGTCTTCGATCCATTTGGAATCCATTCTGGTGCAGGGGGATATATAAGGATCTAAATTCATTTTTCTGTGTACAGGCAATTCTACAGGCACACTTTTTTGAAGAGGCTGTTTTTCTATCCTCCCGTGAATCTGGCTTTCTTATCAAAGATTATGTTCCTATAGGACTGGCTTCATTTCTGAGCCTTCAATTCTGTTGCATTGATGGAATTCTGTGCTTTCATTGGAAAGAATGGCATTACACCATTCCGGAGGAAATGGAAAGACAGTAAATTAGCTAGATCCAAATAAATATATGCTGCATGGTTTTCCTCATTTGTAATGTCCATAAATCTACAAATTATCCAATAGATAGTAAAGGACAAATAATTACATTTGGACATGATTAACTAACAGCACTGTAAGCATTCACATGGCAAGAACAAGGGAGCTATTCTTAGGAGAGAATCAAAATGGCTCAATAACTTTGTGCATATGACCATATAAAGTGATGATTATTGTAATGACCTCTAAGAATCAATAAAACATGTGAAATACATATATCTGTATATAATTTTAATAGATGTCATAAAATTAACCGACATCCCTGTAATTTCAAAAGCAGAATTTTAATTTCAGAAGATAAAATTGAGAAAGGTTTTCAACACATAAACTACAATACATAGGGGAAAATGTAAGAGAGAAAAGATAAGATGAAAATTAGAGTAGATGTCTATTGAAGAATTCATAAACAAATTCCAAAACTATACAAGAGAGTTGGTGTATAGCTCAGTTGTAGGAGTAGACTAATATATACAAAGACATGGATTCAATCTTCAAGAAGGCCAAATAATCAGTTAATTAATAGACATAATAAAATAATTCTTTGAAATAAATACTTTCATATTAGAGAGTCCTGAATCCTACCAGTAAGAAAAAAATACTCTCAATTCTTGTATCCAATGACATGAAAATATAAGAATGAAGAATAAATGGTTTTCCTTTTCTATCCTTGCCTTTCCTTTCCTGCTTTCTTCTTTTCTTTTTTCCTTTGGCACTACTGGTGCATGAAGCTAAAGCTCTGACACTTTAGATAATTTTTCAGATGTGGTCTTACTTTTGGCTAAGCCTCCCTTGAGCAATAATCTCTTAACTATGGCTTCCACAAACATGAGATAACAGGGAAATTACACTATTTCAAGCTTTCTTGGTTTTTGTTTTCTCTCACGAATTTATTATCAGATCTGGCCCTGGATATCAGTCTTACAAAATTCTGCCTTCTAATTAGGAAGGCATATTTCATCTCAGGTTGGACTCAGACAATTTTTCATTGTAAACATTCAATATTGACTTCTGTTTTCTACATATTATTAAATTCAATCGAGGTTAGTATGGATCTTTATGATGTTATAAGAAGAACACTGAGAAAAAATACAATCCTCAGCAGAATGAACAGTGCTGGAAGGATACCAATACTAAATTTCAAACTCTACTATAAAGCCATAGTAAACAAAACAGCTTGGTACTGGCACAAGAACAGACCTCAGGACCTATTGAATAGAATTGAAAACCCAGAAATGAACCTACAGACCTATAGCCATATAATCCTCCATAAGGGAGCTAAAAAAATAGAATGGAAGAAAGACAGCCTCTTCAGTACATGGTGCTGGCAAAATTGGTTAACTACTTGCAGAAAACTAATGCTAGATCCTTATGTCTCACCCTGCACCAGAATCAACTCCAAATGGATCAAAGACCTCGGAGTCAAAGCAGACACTCTGAAAACATTACAGGATGGAATAGGAGACATCCTAGGTCTCCTTTGCACAGGCTGAAATTTTCTTAATAAAGACCCAGAAACACAACAAATCAAAGAAAGGTTGGACAAATGGGATTGCATGAAATTGTAGAGCTTCTGCATGGCAAAGGACATAGCTAGCAAGATCAATAGAAAGCCCACGGATTGGGAGAAGTACTTCATTAGCCATATAACGGACAAGGGTCTCATATCTAAAATATACTTGTAACTCAAAAAATTAAGTCCCCCAACAACAAATCTTCAAAGTAACAACTGCCCAATAAATAAGTGGGCTAAAGACGTAAAGAGAAACTTATCTGAAGAGGAAAGAAGGATGGCCATAGACAAATGAAGAAATGCTCAACCTCTCTAGCCATAAAAGTAATGTAAATCAATACAACATTCGGATACCACCTCATCTCAGTTAGAATGGCTATAATCAAGAACTCTAATAAAAACAGATGCTGCAGGGGATGTGGACAGAAGGGAACCTTACTTCATTGCTGGTGGGAGTGTAAATTTTTCCAACCACTTTGGAAAGTAGTATGGAGGTTCCTCAAAAGACTTCACATAGAGCTCCTCTAGGACCCAGCAATCCCACTTTTGGGCATTTACCCAAATGTTCACAAACAATACCACACTAAAGCTACCAGCACAACTATATTTATTGAAGCCTTATTTACCATAGCTAAGATATGGAACCAACCCAGATGCCCCTCAGTAGATGAATGGATCAAGAAAATGTGGTATATATACACAATGGAATTCTATGCCTCCATCAGAAAGAATGACATTTCCCCATTTGTTAGGAAATGGAAAGACTTGGAAAAAATTATATTAAGTGAAGTAAGTCAGTCCCAAAGAAACATAGGTCTCATGTTTTCCCTTATTTTCCATAACTAATACATGTCTGTCAAGCAGAAAAGGTCAGATAAGTTGATGTTAGGGAAATGAAACCTAAGATAAGGATTCAAATGCTTTTTTCTTTCTTTCACGCAAGTGTTTCTAACACATTTATAAGATTATTTCTTTGTTACTTTGTATGTCCCTCCCCCATGGTATAACCCATGCTTTCATTGTATTTGATATTGTTATAATTTGTACAGGAGAAGGGAAAAAACAAATCGCTTAAATAGGGATACAGGTGGACCCATTGATACAATGAGACATACATGTCGTTATGTCGAAAACGAACTTTACAAGTGTGGTGGCGTGGAGCAGGGTTGGTTGGGGGGGAGGGTGGGATGGGATGGGAAGGGGAAACAAAGGAGGAGGCTAAAATGCTTAATAAGAAATGTACTCATCCTCTTGTGCATGTAACTGTAACCCCTCTGTACAGTATTTTCACAATAAAAATCCTCTAATAAAAAACAGAGAAATCCCTTGAATATTATTCTAGTTTATTTATATATTTCTAGTATGACATCACAAGTAGTACACTAATACTTTGTACCTTATTCAGACTTCAGTTATTTAAATTATTTTGTGCAAATATTAAGTCCTATATAGTTTTATCAACGCTATATGAATATACCATATTTACAGATACGTTTCTTACCAAAAATAAGTCTGTCTCGTGATTCACTTTTATAATTAAACACACTACTTCTCTTTGTCCCATCCCAAACCTGTTGTATCTTGGCAACCAACACATTTTTTTCCTCTGATTTCTAGATCATGCAATAAATAAGCATTTAGGATTGCCTTCTAATCTATGGTAGATTATTCCCAGGTATTGGATTCCTTAATATTGTATTGTGTTCACTCGAGTTGCTTTTTGGTTCTGTCATTATAAAATTTAGCACAATTTGTTTCCCATTCACCTGAAAAATGCTTGAATTGATTTCCGTTTCTTTGACTAGAGGAAATAATGCTGCTATAAACCTCTGTGCTTTGGCCTTTGGGTGAACGTTACATTTTATTTCTATGAGACAATGCCTGAAGAGATCAATTCCTGTGCTATACTGTGGGTGGTTGCATATTTTATATTCTAGGAACCTGACAAAATGGTTTTACACTCATTAAATATGCCTTGATAGTATGTATGTGGCTCTAATCTGGTGCCCTATAAACCCATTGAGTTGTATAATCTTTCCTCTACAATTTGTATAACCATTTTACATTAACAGTGTTAATATTGTACAGAGAAATATATTCCAGTTTATTTTTTTTGTTAATGAGTCAAAGAGTGCTTGTCAAGTGTTTTCAGAAATTGTCATAACATTATAAATAAAACTGTGAAACTGGGTACTGGTGGCTCACACTTATAATCCTAGTTGCATGGGAGGCTGAGATCTGAAGATTACTGTTCAAATCCAGCTGGAACCGGAATGTTTGTGTGAATCTGATCTCCAATTAACCACCAGAAAACCAGAAGTGACACAGTTGCTCAATGGGTAGAGAACTCACTTTGAGCTGAAGAGGTGATGGACAGTGCCCAGGCCAGATTTCAAGCCCCATGAATGACCAAAAATAGCGCTGTGGGGGAAAATTAATATCTTTGTTTAATCATATCCTCCAATCCACAAAAACTATATGTCTCCATTCATTTAGATTTTTGCTTTTATATTCAGCATTGTATAATTGTCAATGACAGTGGGTGAATAACACTGAAATTCATTTTGACGATGTATGAAGCTAGACAAAGATATTCTAAGAAAAGAGTTGAAAATTAAGGGGCAATGGTAATGCAGAAAGACAGAAAAGGTTAATAAGGCCCTTGATCAATATGTGAGTGTAAATTATTTCAGTAAGATTACTTCTTACAAATAATATACACCAACTAATAAATATCTTTCCAAAGTCATTAGTATACAAGTATGACATAAAGGATATAAACAGATTTTGCGTTGAAATGAAAGAAAGAGAAATGAGAAAACATAGTAATTGTGTAAATTAAGAAATTTGGTCAATATTCTGAGGGCTCATGGATCACTGGATTAGAAGTCTGTTGGTATCTAAGATAATACTTAAATGTTAGACATGAGCCTATCTTTAAAACTGCTTAAAGAGTCAATCTTCTTTTTGCTGTTGTTGTTTACATGAACTTACTTTGGAAACACTAATATTACATGGGAGAAATGTGTAAAATAGACTACATTATCTAATTATATTAGGTTTTTAAATTGGCCCATCTGTATAGGTAGAATATGAAATAATTGCTTCTCAAGTGGAGGATAGGTTGAAATTATGACAGGAAATGACTACTAATAAATATTAGAGTACTTTGAGAGGGTAGTGATGATAAAATGTTCTAGAACTGAAGGAGATGTTCATAGTCCAACTCTTTAACTTTCTAAGAATTGTTGTACTTTATTGAAGAATTACAGATTGCATTTTCTTTAACCTTAGGAAAAATTTTAGATTAGTAGTGTGTTAATCTGAGTGATAATTTAGAATTTAATATCACAGAATTCTGAAAGGCATAGGTTTAGTATGATGATGAATAAGACTATCGATAAAATATGATGATATATATCCTCTGAGTGACTATATATGACATTTTGAATCAGTGAATATTCTAGAAAATTATGTAAATTGAGGGATGAAATAGGATTGAGAGGGATGAGAGATAATGATCATCAAGATACAGTATATTGGGCTGGGAATGTGGCTTAATGTAGACTTAGTGGTATTGTTTCGTATGCATGTGCATACTTTTGTAATGCCCTCAATGGGCATGTCAATATGTTATTATATGTTATTATATGTTATTGTAAAAGGTTTTGCCACGTGTATTCCTGTACAAGTGTCTCATGGGACATATGTTGAAATATATTTTGTATATAAAGTTATGATTCAAAATGTTGTAACATAGTGGCAACTTTATGTGCAATATCTAAAAGATTGCCACTATGTTTAACAAACTGACTATATCACTTTAAGTGCCAAGAACCAATGCATAAGGATTCCAATTTCTACATAGTGGTTGTGCAGTGATCTCTTATTGTTTCTACTTCCACTAATCACTATATGTATGCAATGTCTAGTTATGTTATGACCTTTCAATATGTTCTTTGGTTGTATATTAGTATAGAGATACGTATTTGGATTTTTTGATAACTTATTCAGGATGGTTAAAGTTTTTCGTTGGCATTAATATGCTCTTACTATATTTCTGATTCTATTCTCTTTAAATAAATGTATATGTATACACGCTATGTGTACACATGCATATATTCATACTTATATTTTTATATATACAAATACCTATATATATACACATATGTGAATATACAGATGTGAACATTCATGTATGTAGACATATACGTATATTATTATTTTCATTTGTCTGTAAGTTATCATTTTACTTTATTTGACAAACATGTCCTTTATTGATTTTACTTTATTTTATGGTTAAGATATTGTACAGAGGGATTACAGTTACATGAGTAAAGCAATGAGTAATTGCTTGTTGATCATTTTTACCGCTTCCCTTCCTTTTTGTTGTCCCACTATCCCTTCCCACCCACCCTCAGCTCCCACATTCCTATTTCCCCACCCCTCACAGCATGAAGTGGTAAAGTTCGTTTCCAATATACTGTCTTGTGGGTATCTTTGTTGCAATGGGTCATCCTGTGTCCTTGTTTCAGTGTTTTGTAATTCCCCTTCCCCTCCCCAGATTAGACATGTATATACAAGATGCAGAGTATCATAATCGAGTACAATGACAACAGGGGATATGCCATAGAGGAAATTATATACAAAGGAAACAACAACAAAATGAATAAAATGACATTGTACATTTTCAACAGTAACAACAAGGACAGAACGCTCAAACATATCCTTTATTACCAAGGTAATTATTGCAGTTCATGTCCTTATCATCTTTGGAACTTCGCAAAAATGTTTTGTAGCATTCCATGTGGATTTATATGTTCAATTTTTGATAAATCAATCTACTCATAAGGTACCTGACAGCTGTCTTCTGACTCCAAAAAGGCAGTATTCTACAGCTTAATTCCAAACCACTTGTACGTTTACCTTGTATTAAGAATACTCTCAAGACCAGTGCCATTGGCTCACACCTATACTCCTAACTACTCAGGAAACTGAGATCTGAGGAAAGCAGTTCAAAGCCAGCCTGGGAAGGAAAAGTCCATGAGACTCATCTCCAATAAACCATAAGTATACAAGAAGTGGAGCTTTGGCTCAAGTTGTAGAGCTCTAGCCTTGAGATGAAGAGATGAGGGAAAGCACCCAAGCCCAGAGTGCAAGGACCAGGACCAGGACCAGAACCAACACCACCACCACCACCACGAACAACAACAACAAAACAATACTGACTCAAAAAACAATACTATTAAGCAGTATTAAAGATAGGCTCAAGTATAACATTTTAGTACTATATTAGATACCAAGAGCCTTCTAGTCCTATGAGGCATGAGCCCTCAGAATGTTGACAAAATTTCTTAGTTTATTTACACAATTACTATAAGTATGTATTTTCTCATCTATCTTTCATTTCTCCACAGAATCTGTATTTATCTTTTATGTCATACTTGAATACCAATGCTTTGGAAGATATTTATTAATTGGTGTATATTATTTGTAAAATGAAATCTTATTGAAATATTTTACACACTCACATATTGATCAAAGGCCTGATTAATTTGTTTCTGTCTTTCTCCATTCCCATTGCCCCTTAATTTTCAACTGTTTTCTGTGAACTTCTTTATGCTATCTTTACACATGTGAAAATGTATTAAAGTGTTGTTCACCCACCATCATTGAAAATTATACAATGCTGAATATAAAAGCAAAAATCTAAATAAATGGAGACATACAGTTTTTGTGGATTAGAGGATACAATTGAACAAAGATATAAATTGCCAACTCCCTTTTGTCTTTGGTCATTCATTGGGCTTGAAATGTGTTACTGGGCACTGTACCTCAGCTCTTCAGCTTAAAGTGAGTTCTCTATTCATTGAGCAACTGTGTCATTTCTGGTTTTCTCATGGTTAATTTGACATAAGAGTCTCAGGGAGATTCTTGTTTCAGCTGGCTTTGAACCGCAATCTTCAGATCTC
Organism: Dipodomys merriami; assembly: GCF_024711535.1. Taxonomy (NCBI): domain Eukaryota; kingdom Metazoa; phylum Chordata; class Mammalia; order Rodentia; family Heteromyidae; genus Dipodomys; species Dipodomys merriami. The sequence continues at coordinate 9,180 of NW_027203724.1, read as the reverse complement.
AGCCTCCTATGCAGCTAGGATTACAAGCATTAGCCAATAGTGCCCAGGTTCACAGTTTTATTTATAAGTTTATGACAATTTCTAAAAACACCTGACCAGCTATATTTGACTGACTGACAAAGGAAAATAAACTGAAATATATTTCTCTATCCAATATTAAAACTGTTAGCGTAAAATGTTATATTTGTATAGGAAAGATTATACAGCTCAATGGGTCTGTAGGGCACCAGATTAGATCAATATAAATATTATCAAAGGATATTTAATAAGGGGTAAAACCAAACATTTGTGGAGTGACATTCTCTTTAATAAGTGGTGATAGGGTAGACAGTATTTGGGAAAATTAAAAAGTGAACACTGAATTAAACATTTTATTCAAATGTTAACTTCAAGCAGGATTAAAAAGCTGCATATAAAACAAAAAGGGTGATGTAAATGTAAAGCAAAGAAAGATGTCTTGAGAATTTTGGAGATGAAGAATGCTTAAATTTGGCATTAAAATTATAAGAAAGGAAAGCTTGATGTAGTAGAAATCAATAAAATTGTAAAATAATTTGGTCTGTGAACACTCATATGCAAGTAGTGAATAGAAGTTGGGAGTAGGGGGCTCATGTATCTCATACTAGCTACTTGGGAGGCTGTGAATTGAGTATTGCTGTTTGAACGTAGTTAAAAAAATAAAGTCCCTGAGAATCGTACCCCTGATTAAGGGCAAAAAAGGCAGAAGTTTGGCATGAGTCAAACTCTTACCTGTAATTAAATACCAAAAAAGCCAGAAGTGGAATTTTGGCTCAAGCAGTGGAGTACTACCGTTGGGGCAGGTGGGCGGGAAAGACAACTGTTCAGGGACAGGGTCCAGCCTCTGAGTTCAATTCCCAGAACCAGCAAAAACTAAATAAGCAAACAAGGAAACAAAAAACCCCACGTACTTCTTTGGGATCATCCTTAAAGCACTGGTTTGAAAAGAGGATCCTTTTGCTGAACATACTCAATGGATCCTGCTTTTTGGAATCCTTATTGCTATGGAGAACTCAGGACCAGACGAAAGGAATGGATAACTGACTTCTGCAACAAAAGAATCATCTCAGGAGGGAAATATCCATGCATAAGACACTTTAAAACTTCCATTTCTTTGTTTCTTTGCAGTAGAACAGTTTTTTGTTTGTTTGTTGTGTTTTTCACCTTTTTCGATTTTGTTATTGTGAAAATACTGTACAATTACATGGCCATTGCATTGGTACATTTCTTATCAAGCATTGTTGCCCTCTCCTTTGTTTTCCCCTTCCTATACCTTCCTCTTTCTTCCTCAACCCCAGCCCCCCGACTAATGTGGTGAAGTTCGTTTTTCGACATAAAGTCTTGTACATCTCGTTGTAACAAAATTAGTTCCATTTTTCTATGCTGGCCTTCAAGTGGAATATTGCTTCCTTTTGTAATACTCTCAACTACAAGTTTACAGAAAAGTTTTATATGAGTAAAGAACACACTCCAACAAGTCAGGGACAGCGTTTCTTTCAAACCTGAATTCTTTCCTTCTACAGTAAAAAGGACAACAAAAATTAACTTGAAGTTTATCATTTCTCTATGTTCAATTCCTCTCTTGGAATCAGTTTCCACTTGCAGTAACAGTTCCTTCCACTTACTTCTAATAACAATCTATAGTGCTGCTCCAGGTAAAATGAATTTTTTCTGGCTTCACTGAATATCTCAAGTATATTTTGGACATGAGGTAACACGTGTTCCCGAGGCCACTTAGTAACGAGAAAATATGGAATTCACATGGCTTATAAAACATTATCCATGTACATATGGCCATATAAGACTGTTAAGTGAAATGAGCCCCAAAATAGGGACACAACTTGTTTTTATCGTTCTTGCTATTGTTTTTAATCTATCTAATATGTATTATGTGATTTTTTTGTTTCTCTTCTATTTTCTTCCTCCATGGTATAACCCCTGTTTTCACTCTATTTGATGTCGGTGACCTGCATCTTGCATATATATTTTTCTAATATGGGGAGGGGAAAGGAAATAACAAAATGCTGAAACAAGGATACAGTATGACCCATTGTAACAATGAGATGAACAAGACACTATGTAGAAAACGAACTTTACAACTTGGGGAGGGGTGGGGGGAATTTGGGACAGTGAGGAGAAAAGGGATGGCAGAGGAAAAGCAAAAGAATGTACTCATTAACTTACTTATGTTACTCTAACCCCTCTGTTCACTATTTTTACAATAAAAAGCATGAAAAAACCATTTTCCTGGAGCACATTATGTTCAAATTGAATGAATGCTCTGTAAACTAAGACCAATTTAAGTGGGAACAGGTTCTCAGAAACATTTTTTGTGTTAGTGTGTGTGTGTTGTGTATTATTTTCTAAGTGTACATAAGTTAACAGTAGGAGAAACAATAGGAATAATAGGAGACAGAGAAGCTCTGTGTTTAAGTATAATGGTTCAATACACTATAGAAGACTCTGCAAAAAGACAACTTTGAAACAATAAAGCCAAAGCCAGTATGTAGATCTATGGGAGTGATATAGACATTATTACTAAGTAGAACATGAAGGATGAGGTCTCTCTCTTTTACCTACTAGCTCTAAATCATGAAAATTTGTAAAAAAGAAGAATGGAAGAATAATTCTGGTTTCAAAGCAAGTCGAATATAAGAGCATGAACTTAACTGGAAAAAATGCCATGTTGAGAGAGCAGGAATTATACTAGCAATTAACTGGTGGCTAAGATCACATTTCTTTTTCTTTCCTTTTTTGCTCTTTTTTTTTTATAGTAGTGGGGCTTGAAGTCTGGGCCTGGGCACTGTCCCTCTGCTGTTCAGCACAAGGCTAGCAGTCTACCATATGACCCACAATGCCACTTCCAATTTTCTGGTGGTTAATTGGAGATAATTGCCTTGGAAACTTTCCTACTCGTGCTGGATTTGAATTGAAATCCTCAAATCTCAGCCTCCTGAGTAGCTAGGATTATAGGCATGAGTCACTGGCACCCGGCTTAAGATCACATTTCTAATAGCGTACATTCAGGACATGTAATGTGTATGTTCATCTAACTTTATATGAATTCTTGTGTTAAAAATCTGCGCTACAGTTTTGACTTTCCACTCATAAAAATGTTTCTAGTTTAAAAGTTGATACTCCTGTAAAAATTAAACCTAAGAATGTAAAAATATTTGGGAAGTTCAGTTTGCATCCAGGGTGGGAAGAACAGTCTTTGAGACACTACCTATAATTAACTAGCCAAAAGCTGCATTGGAAGAAGGGCATAAGTGATGGAATACCAGTTATAAGCAAGAATGCTGGATAAGAGCTTGAGGTTTTTGCAAACATACATACAAACATGCACATACAAACAGAGGCAGTGATATGTGCAAACACATACATGAAACAATCTTCAGAATGTGTAGAAAAGTTAGAAAATGATAGAAAATATGTCCTGAGTAAGACTAGAAGAAATGATAATTTTTAACATCAGAAAGTCCTCAAGTATGAGGCAATAATGCCTGATAAGAAATGTACTCATTACCTTGCCCATGTTATTGTAACCCTTCTCTATGGTATTTTCACAATTAAAAAAAAACAACTAAACATAAAAAAGAAAGTGAACTTTCCCCAATAAAGCTTGAGAATATTACATAGGTAGTGCCCAGAGATAATAAGAAAGTCAAATAATCATTATTAAAGTAATCAGGTCCATCCATGGAGGAATGAATCAGAGACCACAGCAGGTGCATCTGAAAATGTTCATATCCTGTGTCAAATGTTAGAACAGGGCCTGGGAAGGTTGCTCAGTGGTCGAGCACTTGCCTTGCACGCATGAGGCCCTGAGTTCGATTCCTCAGCCACACATGAGCAAAAAGATATAAGGCCAGAAGAGGCACTGTGGCTCGAGTGGTTGAGCGCTAGCCTTGAGCTGAAGAGCTGAGGGACAGCACCCAGGCCCAGAGTTCAGGCCCCACGAGCAGACACCAAAAAGTAAATGTTAGAACATCTTTGAAAATTGTACTTAAACATTCTGAGCAGCTAGTCTAGTGGATAAGATAATCAGAGAAGTTCAGAATTGATAGTCTGTTTCTAGATTAAATAAACCAACTAACTCTAGCTGGGTAATGTGATAAAAGCCTGGAATTCTAGCACTCAGACTAAGACAGGTGATTAGAGAGTAGAATTACATAGTGATACCTTCCCTGTACCAGATAGTATAATTTTGTCTCAATAAAACAAACCAAACAAGAACATAATACAGACTTGGAAGTTTGAACTAATTTTGTCATTATATTTTGAAACCTCACGTTTCCTAATGAAATGCAGCTCATATATATTCCTCAGTTGTGTTTTAAATGCTCTCTTCATTACAGAACATTACTAGATGCAAAATGGCTCATGATTCCCAACCAAAATTTTGAAAAAGTAAGTATCATTCTGTTGGATTCCAAACAAATGATGAAGGATTACAAAATGTTAAGCCTGGAGAAATAGCAAAGTTCATCTTATGTAGGAATTTGTAGAACTGGCTAAATTGGAATTAAGATTTAAAATAAATATTTTTGGTAGTAATTTCTGGGCAGGTCTGGGCAGGTTCCTGTGACCTGCTAAATGATGGTCGTGTTTTCTCCCAAGGCCTGAGTTGGAGCTGGCAGCTCATGGAGGCCTTTCTCAGTATTGAAGATGGAAATCTCCAGTAGTGGGGTGGAGGATGGGTGCCTTCCCTCCTCTGCTCTCTGAGAAGGAGTGAGGATATCAGGCTTCTACACAAGCCACCAGAGTCTTGGTTCCTGGGTCATCTCTGGTCTGCGATCTGCAGACCAGATATCTGCTCCTTGTCAATTCATGCTGATGTTAAGTAGAATCCGCTCACCCGTTGCATCTGGTGCCTTTGTCATCGACTCTCTGTGTTGCAGGTATGGAAGCTACAGCTGCCGCCTCCACCGCTGCCAAGCTGCCACAGCTGCTGGCACGTTCACAGATCTGTCCCTTTCCCTGGATTTTCCCTCTCTGACCAAACTCTCTGTACTGTGATGGCACACTTGGTGTAATTCTCTGGCCTAGGATGTTCACTGGAACACTAAAACGGCTTTCTATGCTAAAGTTTGTTTAGCCTCCAGCTTCTCTTCCGCATCTTCCTCCAATCTCTGGTTTCCTATGATTTTAATCCCAATATTTGTTCACATAAATTTCTAAGCATCATTTTAAACCATCTTGTTGTTATTTTCATAACAAACACTATAATGGTCTAGAGCTGCAAAATCTTTGCATAAAATCTAATGAGTACCAAGATACTCTTTTTCCTTTTATATTAATCCATCTATTTTCATCTTTATAAATTTCTGTATAAGGCAATGGTTCATTGCCAGGAAATATGATGTCACTAACTTTATATTTTGTGGGAAACCACCATCTATTCCTTATAACTTAAGCTGGACTAAACTTAGTCAAAACTGTTGGAAGAATCTATTCCTTTTATTATCAGGGGTCCCTTTTTCTATAATTCTCTGTGCTTTTGGGATAACTCCTTCTGGTTTAGTTTAATTCATTAATTCTGCTTGTTGTAACATATCTGGAAATTTTAAATTTATATATTTACTATGAGTGAACAGCAAAACTGCTTGTGAAGTGGCAGGAGTTTCTGGAGGCAGAGTCACATCAGATGATATATTGATTGGGACACTGTCTACATCTAATCTTTGGTGCTAGTCTTCATTATTTAGAGAAGAAAAAAACAACATGCTCTGTTCATGGATCAATAGAAAAATAGCCAAAATGAGAATAAAGGCAACAAATGTACAACCAAGAATATAGTAAGAATAAAAGTAGAGGCAATAAAGGTGCAGCCAAGTGTATAAGAATCCTTGAACCAACACCACCTTCCTGCAGGCATGTTTCCATGAAGCTTATGCTTTGCCTGGCATGATCTCTCATGCAGACTCAGCAGGAGGTGGCGTGGCAAATAGGGTTTGTTATTAATCATGCAACAGGTGTGGGATTATGAAACAAAACATCGCTGTCTTTCATCATTACCATATCCACATGAGGAAGGGGATCCTTCACTCTATTCAGTTTTGCAACTGGGGAAAATGAGGCTTGGAGAATCTGGGTGACCTACTCGTGACCCCCAGTTCAAGGGGAAGCCTGGCCTGACTTCTCTGCCATACTCCCTAGGACAGTGGATGCTATGCAGTCCACTTCTTATGGTAGGAAATCCACTGCTTGTCAGTCATGGGGCTTGAGCTTTGGGCCTGGGCACTGTCCCCGAGCTCCTCAGATCAAGGCTAGCACTCTACCACATGAACCACAGCATCACTTCTGGTTTTCTGGCGGTTCTTTAAGGATAAGAATCTCACAGATGTTCCTGCCGGGCTAACTATCATCCATGATCTTCACATCTCAGCCTCCTGTGTAGTTAGGATTATAAGCCTGAGCCACCAGCACCCAGCTTAAGTGTAATTCTGGCCTTCTTTCTCTCTCTGTCTCTCTCTCTCACACACACAGGAACTGGTTGAATGGGTGCTGGAGGAGATGGCCCAGCATCCCCATCTGGCTGGAACCCAAGGTGGCCCTCTCATTCTGGATGTGGGCTGTGGGTCAGGAGCTGTGTTGCTCAGCCTTTTAAACCAGCTTCATAAGGTAAGCCCCTCTGTGCCCCAGCTAGACTGTGATGGTTATTCATTGTTCATCCCATGAGTCCTTCCCCACATCCCTCTGCTAGACCCTTGAAGGAAAGTGGATGAAGAGGCGTCACATTGTCCCCCTGCCCAGTACGATCCCGGGCCTCTGGCTTTCACTCTCACCTATCTGGCCAGACCCTGGCTATAAGGCAATGAAACTACTCTGTGTCTACTACCCTTTGCTGCGGTTTGTCGTTTCAATTAGGGGGTGTGATGCCGAGGAAAGACCCCAGACCTAACACCTCCTGGGAGACATTTGTTCTTGTAACAAAGCCAAGTCATAGCTGTGGATAAGGAGGAAGGCAACATCAGACTGACACGGAACAATGCTCAAAGATAGGTAGGCTGTTGAAGTATCAAACCCACTCATGTCTGCTTCCCACTCCCAACAAGGGGGCTCAGTGTGGGTGGCTCAGCCCTGGGACTAAGGGATTATAAATGGATGGTGACAGCCAGGAGCTTGTGGCTCCCACCCATCATCCTGGCTATTTTGGGAAGCTGCTGTCTGATGGTCATGACTCAGAGCCAGCCCCGGCAGGAGAGTCTCTGAGATTCATATCGCCCATAAACCAACTCCCCCCAAACCCACAGACAAAAAAGCCAGATTTGGTGCTGTGGCTCAAGTGGTAAAGCCTCAGCCTTGAACAAAAGAAGCTCAGGGATAACACCCAGGACCTGAATCCAAGCCCTAGGACTCACACAATAATAATAAAATAAATGAACAGTGTACACCTTTTATGTCTACCAAGAATTAGGATTCAGTCTTCTCGCTGGTACTTTTAGCCAAAGGTAAGGGGCTTCCCTTGATGTTCCCCAAAACTTCTCTTTCCCTCCATTATCTGTCCAGGCTTCAGTTGCAGGACATAATTCGGATCATCCCCCTGGATGTGACCTCAGGTACCCTCCCCCACCCGCCTTCCTTCTGGATGCACTCCCTGCTGAGAGGATTAGGCACCAGAGAGATGGGAGTAGGTATCCTGGACACATACCCACACACCCATGCCCACACCCACCCACACTTCCCCCAAAACACCACTAGGCCAACTCAGACTAGCCTTTTCCAAAGACACTTTATCTCCTTGGATTAACTGACCTAGGAGAGGATCTTGATCCCCTGGAAATGATTATTTTAACTAGGGCATGCTAGTTGACAGGAGAAAAATGGAAGCAAAAAAAAAAAAGCCTTTGGTACCCTTAACTTGGGGCCCAGACTAACACATGTCATGCTGGCTACTCGGGAGGCTGAAGATCTGAGGATCACGGTTTGAAGCCAGCCATAAGCTGGACAGCCTGTGAGAATCTACTCTCCATGGAACCACAAAAAAGCCTGAAGTAGAGCTGTGGCTCAAGTGGTAGAATACCAGCCTTGAGCACATAAACTCAGAGAGACAGCTCCCAGATCCTGAGTTCAAGCCCACACAAAGAAATGATCCCATCTTGCTGCCCACAGACTGCCCAGGCCTCGAGCACCCTCTCTCGGAGTGTGATCCAACACCTGTCCCTGGGTGGTGTATCAGAGCCTTCAGAAATCCAGTGGTGGAAGCCAGGCCTTCCCCTTCGTGTGCTCTCAACCCACACTGGACAGAAAGCAGAGCTTGATAAGGCCAGAAGCCTGCAGAGCAAAGAGGCTCCAGCTCTGCCAAGGTGATCAGAACGGGCTTCTTAGAGGCAACACTTGAAAAGGAGGTCTTGCTTAACAAGGAGGATCTGACAGAAAGCACAGAGAGCAAAGATGCCACAGATGATGGACGACATAGCAGAGCATGTTCATTTCCAGCCAGGGATGTTGGTGAGAAGCTCAGTACAGATGTGCAAGACTGTCTGGAGACAGGCCCAATGGGTCACAGAACAGCTATGCAGGGCTGGGATTGTGTCTTAGAGGTAGAGGGTTTGCCTAGAATGCAGGAAACCCCAGGTTTGATTCCTAGGTCCTGCATACACAGAAAATGCTGGAAGTGGCACCATGGCTCAGGTGGAAGAGCGCTCATCTGGAGCCAAAGAAACTCAGGGACAGCCCCAGGCCTCAAGGGCAAGCCCAAGGGCTGTCAATATAAAACAGCTCTCCAAGTGACCTTGGTAACAGGTGGATGGCTATGCCCTGTGGCTTCTAGTAGATCCATCCATGCTTTGTGTCTCCTTCTTTGACAGAAGGGAGCTGGACACTCCTTCTTCCCTTGTCACCCCTGGACTGTGTTATCAGCAACCCTCTCAATGTCTTACACCAGGACATGGAGCAGCTGGCCCCAGAAATCCTCAGGTACCTGTTTGGTGGGGTGGGAGCGGGGGAATACAGGGCAGGCCCCAGAACTCCTAGTGGGTCTGATCTGCCCTGGATGACCAGGACATCCAGAGGAGGTAAATGGGAGCTTAGACAGGGCTAGTGATGTGGAAGGGGCCCTTTAACGTCCTTGGCCCCACCCAGATTCTGATCCTCCCTTTGTTGTCCCTGAGGGAGGTAGAGGGGTGTCTAGGTGGTAGCCTCTAGAGGAGGACTAGC